>NC_087200.1:48516457-48518957 GCF_015104395.2 Macrobrachium nipponense
ACCAAAAAAATTATCCCATATTCTCTCCACATGAACAAAGCACCTAGAATAACTGAGGCACCCTTCCATCTGCTCTAATAATGTATATCGCTGTTACTTGCTATCCTCCACAGTTTTGATAACTTCAGTCCGTCTTACCTTCTTACGCTATACATCATCCACATTCAACACCTGAACCTCACTTCCATAAAGGGGAGTTTTGCTTCAACGATTATCCCCATAAAAGTTACCACTTTTTGGCTTCCGTACGCGCTTTGACTCTCTCCCGCGTCTTTTTATTTTATTCTATTCAATACCAAGCTGCCATTCCCACCCTTCAGGTTACCATTTAGTGCTTCAGATATATATCCATCTATCTATGTATATATATGTATATATATATATATATATATATATATATATATATATATATATATATATATATATATATATATATATATATATATATGCATATATGTATGTATGTATGTGTGTGTATATATATATATATATATATATATATATATATATATATATATATATATATATATATATATATATGATATGATATGTGTATATATATATATATAGATATATATATATATATATATATATATATATATATATATATATATATATACATATATATATATATATATATATATATATATTCTATATATATATATATATATATATAAGTCATATCAATGGCTACTTGCTGTCATAAGCAACTACACACTACCGAGGTCGAGGTGGGTTAATGCTGGCTCCAATTCAGCGAGTACCTGAGCGCGAAGGTATTTGAGGGTGAGAGACGGCATTAACTTATAGCCTCTTGCGGTGGTGGAGTGGGTAAAAGCTTCACTTACGTTCCTGGATTTGTATAGTCATTATTGGACCACAAAGAGCAGTATTATGAAGTACCAAAATAACAGCCAACACCTTTGTATAAAGTGTACGAAAATGCACTGTTTGAAACATGTAGTATTAGGATCAGGTGATCTACTAGTGTATATTGATGTGAAATGATGACTTGCTCTGAAGTGCGTTTTGGTTTCAAGGTCCAAGCAATCATGCCAGTGGTGTCTCTGAAAGCATATAGTATAGCAAAACATTTAATCTTCATGCATGAGCACTTCTTAAAATCAGAGCAAAGGTTGTTATATACTTTTCTGGCACAATAATTAACTAATAACAAATAAAAGATTTGAAACATGTTATTAAAAACTCGAGCGACCCCTTTCCGGGTATCAGAGTACATTCAAGATATGCATAAATTACCAAATATAAATGAAATAAGTCAAGATGACAATGACAGCACATGTTTTCCAGTGCCTTACACTATTTAAAAGAAAAATTCATGGAGTAACATTGCATTTGTGCCTACATTTAATATTACATTAATTACAAGATTAGATCATAATTCTTGGTTGATGGCTCAAATTGCCTAAATATATCACCGATACAAGGAATTCAAAATGAGTCCATTTGGATCTGTACAAATTTGTCAAGACTGAATATTTCTTTCCGAATCTTAGCATTGAACATCTGACTCAACTTACTACTACTATTTGGGTTTGTGGAATAATATCTTGTAATATACAATTCTCTCAGCCCACTAAAGGGTGGAAATGCCCAGTTTCGTGGTTCTTGTTTGACTTAAGATTGATTAGCAGATTCTGTAAAGTAAGTTTATGATTTATTGTTATAAATATTATTATTCTTGTGATTGCATATGAAAGGCCAGGCAAGGGAAATAAAATAAATAAGCCAGATAGTATTGTTTTAGTGAAAGAAGAATTATTCTAATGCCAATCAAAGGATATTCAACCCCAAGTTGGCATTCCTCCGTTCTAGTGCAATTTAGTAAAATGCATTTGGAGAAACCTGAAACCCCTGGGGGGTGGAGTAATGGGGGTGGGGAATTGAAATCTATTGCCGCTGGGCCACAGTACCCCGGGTGAATTCAACTTAAAACTCCCACCTTTTAACATTTTCATCTGGTAGATATATTGCCCTGCGCAAAGAAAGATTGGTTGCATTCTAATCTCCTTGAAATGGCTTTTGGTAGACACCCCTGGGAGCTGAACATATCACAGGGCTGAGGCGAACGCCGAGGTTGTCTCTTGGGGCCGTCGGTAAAAGCCAGATAGATATTACTTTCGCCTTAATCACCTCATTATTTTTTTACTCTCTCTCTCTCTCTCTCTCTCTCTCTCTCTCTCTCTCTCTCTCTCTAAGATCAAAGGTTACCAGATCAAAGCACATATTATAATTTTTGACTTCGTTCTTTGATGATAAGGCGACTCTCTCTCTCTCTCTCTCTCTCGCTCTCTTTCTCAGAAAAAGTTTCCTATTTTTATTTTTTTTTTTTACTGGTGCGTAATTCTTTCCAGTTCTCCATTTGTCCTCTAGGTTTTGTTTTCCTCGGCTTTGATGCCTTTCTGTTGTCCTTTGAGGAATGTTCCCCAAGAAATGCTGTACATTCATAACTTTTATGCTTACATTTAGCCCTTTCTAA
>NC_087200.1:48523957-48531457 GCF_015104395.2 Macrobrachium nipponense
GAGTCAAATTTGACCGAACGTGGTTTTTTTTTTTCTATTTATCGATTTATATGCAAATATTTCGAAAAAAGAGAAAGCTACAACCTTTAATCATTTTTATTTGTATTCTACATGAAATTACGCACATTTTCATATATAAAACTTTATGTAACAGCTAATTTTAAATGGTGCAAACATTTCGACAATCGCACAAAAAAATTCTGATTTTTTCGGAAGTTACCGCGCGAACGTAATGTTTTTTTTTTCATAAATTCACCATAAATCGAAATATTGTGCTAGAGACTTCCAAGTCGTTGCAAAATGAAGGTAAATGATTGAATATTACTAGAATATAAGAGTTTTAGAGCTTACAATTGCGTTTTTCGACCATTTCGGTAGAGTCAAAGTTGACCGAAAGTTGAAATTTTTGCACTTAACGTTATTTATATGAATATATTTCGAAACTGATAAAAGCTACAACCATGGGTTGTTTTTTGTTGTATTTTGCATGAAATTGCGCACATTTCCAATATATAAAAACTTACTGTAACGGCAAATTTAATTAAAAAGGGTTGCAAACATTAGGACAATAGCCACGAAAAAATTTATCGGAAGAGTTATCGCACGAACAAAAGTAAGGAAAAAGTTTTTTCATAAATTCACCATAAATCGAATATTGTGCTAGAGACGTTCCAATTTGTTGCAAAATGAAGGCAAATGATTGAATATTACTATAATGTAAGAGTTTTAGCTTACAATTGTTGCGTTTTCTCGACCATTTCTGTAGAGTCAAAAGTGACCGAAGGTTGAAATTTTTGCACTTATCGTTATTTATATGAAAATATTTCAAAAAAACTGATAAAAGCTACAATCATGAGTAGTTTTTTAGTTGTATTGTGCATTGAAATTGCGCACATTTTCATATATAATACTTCATGTAAAGGATAATTTAAAATGGTTCAATAATTATGTCAAAGTGACAAAATAATTTCCGAGATGTCAGTCACTGATACTTTTTTAGTGCGATAAGAAATTCGCGCTTGCGCGCCTGCGTAGCGATTGTAAACAAAACAACGCCTTGATCCGTGAACTCCCAGCATCCCCCAAGGCGCGTGATACAAAATTTTTCGGCTGGTAGGCCTATAAGTATTTTTTCCGCGAATTTTTTAAAAAAAACTTTTTGAGCCGACGTATGATACGTCCAATCGCATACGGGAGACCTTTTTTTGACTCGCACATTTTGAACTCGAACGTAATCGCATTTTAAAACTCGGACCGTTTAATTAAACGGTTCCAATCGGCGTAAGAGGGTTAAATTGTATGTGCTTCCGTGTTTTTTCAAAATGTACTGTTTTCTGGAAGAATAACTTGTTTACTGCGTGTATCCTTCAAGGTGTGGCTACCCTCAGGCGGTTTCCTCCTTTCTGTAGAGTGAAATCGTCGCCCTTATTGCTAATCTTGTAGTGTCAGTTTGGATATTAAGCCTTCTGTTGACTATGTTGTCCTCTGTCCAAAAATCAGTTTGCCTTCAGTAAAGGGTCCGAACAGGACCGAAAGTACTCGGCTATCTCGCTTTTTAATTTTTTCCTTCGTGGCAAAAAAAAACCTTTATTTATACATAGCATCACGTTTTATATACTTCGTGATCAAGTTATTCATATATATATATATATATAGATATATATTCTATATAGTATATATATATATATATATATATATATATATATAGTATATATATATATATATATATATATATATATATATATCATACACTCACGCATATTAGAATTGGCAGTTTTATATTATATTTACGTACCTGACACGATTCATGCCATATTAATCTATTTTTCTTTTCGTAGATGGACGAAATCTTGTGTAATGGCGTTAAAAAGTCACTGATATCTTTAGGCCATCAATGTTATATAATTTGAGTAAAAACTATTTCCCATGAAGAGAAAATTAAGGTGAACGAAACGAAATGGTAGAAAACGTTATATCACAACCATTGACATTCATTACTATGTAGTTATGAAACAGCTATCACTAATATTATCGCATAGACATTGTCCTTGTATGATCATTTAATATAAAGCTGATGGTAGTTAAACGATTCTATTTCCTAAATTTTACAGAATAGATTGGAAACTCACAAAATGCTACCACAGATTTTAAAAAGGAGGAAAAACAATGATAACCTAAACATAGTCTGAACTATGCGACCTCGCTTATTTTCGTTGTCGTGATGTGCTTGGTAATCGAATGGTAATGTATCATTTATCGGTTAAAGAAACATCCCTGCTCAGCGAGAGACAATAGTGCACTGCATTTGGTGCAAGATCCAGTGAGCGAGACATCAATAAGACTTAATATATGGAACAGAGAATCATGTATAGATTAATAAAATTTTTAGAGAAACGGCTATGTTTAGCTAATAGTCCTAGAAGTGGAACTCGAAGCACCACGAGAGAACAAGACAATATGATTGTTGTAGCTGTAAAAGAACCTCTGATTACAGCAGTTGGTTTTTATTGTAAAATAAAATGAGAAAGCCACCTTTCATATTTCCTATCCTTTCAGCTACTTCAAATATGCTTATGGCAGTAGGTCTAGGCACACGTGTGGAACTAATTTTAATTAATTTTTATTTAGAAGAAATGAATAGCTACAGTAAAATTATTCCAATAATGCTTTTATGAAAGTAAGCCTTTTGTCTTGATGTATTCGTCAGCTTTGGACTTTCACAGATTTCGAAATGTGCGGATGAACCAGAATGACATGTAAGGATCAGATTAAAAAACAACTAAATTGTATTCGTTTGATTTATTATGATTACTTTTTGTTTTTTCATATGATTTAGCTAGGTCTGAGTAAATTATGTAAGCAATAATTAAAATGATAAGAAAAAAAAAGAGTATGGCTAATAAAAAGAATAATATGAATAATCAAATAAAGCAGATTAATATAGTTATTGCCGATTTAAATATTCATTTATATTAAGTATTATTAAGTATCCGATGTGCATGCAGCAGAAAATAGGCCTAGTCTAACCAGGTTTTTGAAAATCAGAAGTAAAATTTAGGCCTACTAAATGTGTTATGCAAATTATTTTATTGATCACAGAACAAAATTAGTTTAGTTACACTTTGTTATTCAAGCATATTGACAGGCTTAACTTATTTATCAGCTGAAGGTGACGAACTGACGATACCCCAGTACAGTATATGTTGTGTCATGACTTGAGCGGTAGCAAAGCCAACTTCCAATATTATTGCCATTACTGCCAAGAAGCCTTGGTTGAGAATAAAATTAGAATTCGTGGACCCGTGGGTATTTATTTTAATTACATTGCAAAATAATTATCTTTGATACGTTTAATAAAATTACTCAATTCTAATTTGATCTATTTCAAGTATAAAATCTTTGAAAGGAGATATTACTTATTAATAAGTAAATAATCTGGCACCTGCATATGATTATATTTCCATAACGAACAATGAATGAGGTAATTACGCCAATTGTTCGTTAGTATATTATATATATATAATATATATATATATATATATATATATATATATATATATATATATATATATATATATACATATATATATATATATATATATATATATATATATATATATATATATATATATACATACATATATATATATATATATATAGGGTATATATATATATATATATATATATATATATATATATATATATATATATATATATATATATATATATTAGTATAAGAATATATAACATTTTTATGCAAAATATTACGAACTATGTAAGTTTGTGTAGGAAAATAGACTCCTCACTTCTATGAACCAGTTAATTTTCTTTCGGTAGGTTTTAGAGCGAATGTCATATTCACCCATAGTAAGTGTTTAATTTTTCTCACTATAATGCGAGTGGTATACGTTCCCTCCTTGACCAGTTAGTGCATTTTTAATGTGAATAGCTTGGGATAACAGGGTCCTTCCCCTTCCACGAGACGATGGTTCCTGATTATCTGGTATGACATAATAATATATAATTTCATTTTCTGCAGAGGAACGGGAAAAATAATTCCTTTCACTTCTTACATTTGTATTTACATTATTTATTTGTTTGTTTTTGCAGTTCACTCTGTCTTCAAAGTTTTTTTTATGGTAAATTGCTTTGGTTTTTGCTTTATTTTCTTATTGACATATGAGCATTTGTTTTGTAACATTAGAATAGTGATAAGCAATGTCATAAAAATTTTTTGCACTTTCTAACCATAGCAATCACTTTTACTACTACTTACTATTACTACTTAACTACTACTACTACTCCTACTACTCTATACTACTACTACTATACTATACACTACTACTACTACTACACTACTACTTATAATAATAATAATAATAATAATAATAATAATAATAATAATAATAATAATAATAATAATAATAATAATAATAATAATAATAATAGATACCCTAATCAAGACTGTAAGGATTGTATCTGGAGACATCAGGATGGAGTTTGGAATAGAAAAATGCGCTTAGTCAACATACAAAAAGGCAAAGTAACGAGAACTGAAGGGATAAAGCTACCAGATGGGAGCAACATCAAACACATAGATGAGACAGGATACAAATACCTGGGAATAATGGAAGGAGGAGATATAAAACACCAAGAGATGAAGGACACGATCAGGAAAGAATATATGCAGAGACTCAAGGCGATACTCAAGTCAAAACTCAACGCCGGAAATATGATAAAGCCATAAACACATGGGCAGTGCCAGTAATCAGATACAGCGCAGGAAATAGTGGAATGGACGAAGGCAGAACTCCGCAGCATAGATCAGAAAAAAACCAGGAACAAATGAACAATACACAAAGCACTACACCCAAGAGCAAATACGGACAGACTATACATAACACGAAAGGAAGGAGGGAGAGGACTACTAAGTATAGAGGACTGCGTCAACATCGAAAACAGAGCAATGGGGCAATATCTGAAAACCAGTGAAGACGAGTGGCTAAAGAGTGCATGGGAAGAAGGACTAATAAAAGTAGACGAAGACCCAGAAATATACAGAGACAGGAGAAAGACAGAAAGAACAGAGGACTGGCACAACAAACCAATGCACGGACAATACATGAGACAGACTAAAGAACTAGCCAGCGATGACAATTGGCAATGGCTACAGAGGGGAGAGCTAAAGAAGGAAACTGAAGGAATGATAACAGCGCACAAGATCAGGCCCTAAGAACCAGATATGTTCAAAGTATGATAGACGGAAA
The DNA here is from genome assembly GCF_015104395.2 of Macrobrachium nipponense. Lineage (NCBI taxonomy): Eukaryota > Metazoa > Arthropoda > Malacostraca > Decapoda > Palaemonidae > Macrobrachium > Macrobrachium nipponense. Next base: position 48,529,225 of record NC_087200.1, read on the forward strand.
TAACATCTCTCCCATATGTAGGAAGTGTAATACGAAAAATGAAACCATAAACCACATAGCAAGTGAATGCCCGGCACTTGCACAGAACCAGTACAAAAAGAGGCATGATTCAGTGGCAAAAGCCCTCCACTGGAGCCTGTGCAAGAAACATCAGCTACCTTGCAGTAATAAGTGGTACGAGCACCAACCTGAGGGAGTGATAGAAAACGATCAGGCAAAGATCCTCTGGGGACTATGGTATCAGAACGGATAGGGTGATACGTGCAAACAGACCAGACGTGACGTTGATTGACAAAGTCAAGAAGAAAGTATCACTCATTGACGTCGCAATACCATGGGACACCAGAGTTGAAGAGAAAGAGAGGGAAAAAATGGGATAAGTATCAAGATCTGAAAATAGAAATAAGAAGGATATGGGATATGCCAGTGGAAATCGTACCCATAATCATATGAGCACTAGGCACGATCCCAAGATCCCTGAAAAGGAATCTAGAAAAACTAGAGGCTGAAGTAGCTCCGGGCCTCATGCAGAAGATGTGATCCTAGAAACGGCACACATAGTAAGAAAAGTGATGGACTCCTAAGGAGGCAGGATGCAACCCGGAACCCCACACTATAAATACCACCCAGTCGAATTGGAGGACTGTGATAGAGCAAAAAAAAAAAAAAAAAAAAAAAAATAATAATAATAATAATAATGCCCAACTGGAAAACCCCACCAGATCCCGATAAAGTTCATGGATACTGGCTCAAATACTTCAAGGCCCTACACCCAAGAATCGCAGAACAACTCCAGCATTTTATCACAAATCACCATGCACCCAAATGGATGACCACTGGAAGAGCATCCTTAGTCCAGAAAGACAAGAGTAAGGGAAATATAGCCAGTAACTACAGGCCTATCATCTGCCTACCAATGATGTGGAAGTTACTAACAGGTATCATCAGTGAAAGCTATACAACTACCTAGAGGATACAAACACCATCCCCCACCAACAGAAAGGCTGCAGAAGGAAGTGTAGGGGCACAATAGACCAGCTCCTGATAGACAAAATGGTAATGAAGAAGAGTAAGAGAAGGAAAACCAACCTAAGCATGGCATGGATAGACTATAATAAAGCCTTCGACATGGTACCTCACACATGGCTAATAGAATGCCTGAAAATATATGGGGCAGAGGAAAACACCATCAGCTTCCTCAAAAATACAATGCGCAACTGGAATACAATACTTACAAGCTCTGGAATAAGACTAGCAGAGGTAAAATATCAGGAGAGGGATCTTCCAGGGCGACTCACTGTCCCCACTACTCTTCGCAGTAGCCATGATTCCCATGACAAAAGTACTGCGGAAGATGGATGCTGGGTACCAACTCAAAAGAGGTAACAGAATTAACCATCTGATGTTCATGGACGACATCAAGCTGTATGGTAAGAGCATCAAGGAAATAGATACCCTAATCCAGACTGCAAGGATTGTATCTGGGGACATCAGGATGGAGTTTGGAATAGAAAAATATGCCTTAGTCAACATACAAAAGGGCAAAGTAACAAGGACTGAAGGGATAAAGCTACCAGATGGGAACAACATCAAACACATAGATGAGTCGGGATACAAATACCTGGGAATAATGGAAGGAGGGGATATAAAACACCAAGAGATGAAGGACACGATCAGGAAAGAATATATGCAGAGACTCAAGGCGATACTCAAGTCAAAACTCAACGCCGGAAATATGATAAAAGCCATAAACACTTGGGCAGTGCCAGTAATCAGATACAGCGCAGGAATAGTGGAATGGACGAAGGCAGAACTTCGCAGCATAGACCAGAAAACTAGGAAACATATGACAATACACGAAGCACTGCACCCAAGAGCAAATACGGAACACGAAAGGAAGGAGGGCAGGGACTACTAAGCATAGAGGACTGATTCAACATCGAGAACAGAGTACGGGTGGGGCAATATATGAAGACCAGTGAAGACGAGTGGCTCAAGAGTGCATGGGAAGAATGACTGATAAAAGTAGACGAAGACCCAGAAATATACAGAGACAGGAGAAAGACAAGCAGAACAGAGGAAGGACATAACAAACCAATGCACGGACAATACATGAGACAGACTTAAAGAACTAGCCAGCGATGACACGTGGCAATGGCTACTGAGGTTGAGCTCAAGAAGGAAACTGAAGGAATGATAACAGCGGGACAAGATCAAGCCCTAAGAACCAGAT
>NC_087200.1:48543957-48546457 GCF_015104395.2 Macrobrachium nipponense
CCAGTTTGTTTCAGTGATACACTGAGAGAGAGAGAGAGAGAGAGAGAGAGAGAGAGAGAGAACGTTTGTAGAGGTAGTTGCTCTATAGTGAAGTTGGTGTGCGTAGTGGTGGTATTGCCTAAGTACACGATAACATCACGAAATAGCGAATACCGAAGGTAAAAACGAAGAAGAAACGAACGAATTAATGAAATTGGCATTTGAACAAAACAAAAGCAAAAAATATTGTACACGTTGACGTTGGTGTTATCCAGGAGCTACTTTAGATACGATTATCACAGTTATCATCACAATTGTAATTTAAGACACCGTAAAAAAGAGTTGCGACTGTTTTCCGTTTCTTGCGTGTGTTAACGAATGCGTTTCAGTTTCATTTGACCTTTCTGAGGGAAAGCGTACTTAAGCCACAATGATCTAATGTAGAAATTGTCGATATATGGTGATATTTAATTCATTTTGGGTACTTAAATATGATGATGATAACACCTCAAGGTACTTAAAAGATTTGTATTTTATAGACAATATATAATTAAGATATGCTTGTCTTAAGATGAATGATGAAAAAGTGTGTATTTTCGTAGCGGTTAATTTTTTTTAATAAGGGGGTAGTTTTATCACAAACGGCGTGGGCGGTGATGGATTTGTTTCGTCTCGTCTCGTCGAAGAATTAGTTCTTGAACTCCAATGTTGTGCTCATAATTATGAAGGTTTTTTATTTATTTATTTATTTATTTATTTATCTTCTTTTTTGTGTGTGAATTAAGTAATCAGATATGATGACAATTATACTACAGCGCACTTAGGAATTTGTATGTTATTGGGAGGGTATGATTAAGATACGTTTGGCGTACAATGAAAACCGAAAAAAAGCTGGTAATTTCGTCACGAGTTATTTTTTAATGAAGGAATATGTCTATCACAGAAACATTTGGTCCGTTGTATTTATCCATGTAAAGCATTGTAAAGCATATTTAAACCGATATAGGTTTTCACTATTGATTTTACCGAGGTAATGAACAACTATATCAATAATAAATCATGATCAAATTTCACATAGATTCTAGTAAAAAATTTTTTTTATAGGATTTGGATTTATTGTGTGGGTTAATCATTCGTCTGACAGCAGCAGGAAAAATAACATGGAATATCAAGTGAAAAATGAGAATAAACCCATAAAGCTGAAGGAAAATGTGACGTAAAAACGAAAATTTCATTTGTTTTTTCTGCGTTTCTATGTATATCACGAGATAGTGGCTTGATTTTAAGCTAAACCCTTTCTGAAGTAACAAACAGGATGAGATGAAAATTTTGTCTGGATCTGTAAAGCGGTTCGGATTCCTATAGTGGACAAACAAAAATACAAGCATCCACTTTTATATATGATATATATATATATATATATAGATATATATATATATATATATATATATATATAGATATATACATATCTATATATATATATATATATATATATATATATATATATATATATATAAATATATATATATAAATAGATAGATATATAGATAGATACATGTTTTCTGAATACCGTAAAATCGTTCTTTCACAAAGAATTGCCATCTCTTTCAATATTTTTTTTTATAATTATCCTAGCCTTGTTAAAATGTTCAAGAGCAAAATAAACAGTAATGACTTTCAATAACAGCTGACACGGATACCACATGAATTGAATGCTTTGAAATCTTAATCCCCTAACTATTTATTGTGAATTTTCTGGACATTATCACATGAATTACATACAGAGTTAGTTTGACCACTAATCATTATCTAACGATATTCCATATTTTCAAATAAGTAAATTCAAGGGCTAAACTATTTGAGAGTCCATCTTTCCTACCTCAAGCCTAAATGAGTTTCTGCTTTCTTTCATGCTCTTTGTAACCTTTAAAGGGCCTTAATTATTAGAGATACGTGAGTTAATATACCTCTGCACATTTTCAACCTTTTAACTGACTTTGAGTTACAAATTTTTTGTTTTGGTAAATTTTCACATATTCAAAATCAATTTATATTTCTTTTTTTTTAATTTGTGCGTGTGGATTTGCACGGTTAGTTAAAGCTGCAGTAAAGAACATGTTAAAATGACCTTTTCTTTATACTCTTGTTAATAGGATGGCTATGAATATTTCCATTACCTGCCATAAGATTTAAGTAAAATCACAATGTTTTATTCAATAACTGTTTTGAATAAGAAATGTATATGTACTTTTCCTAAGTTTCACTTATTTATTGTAACATGCATGGCTTTTCACATGCACCTTTTTACTTAGAAAAAGTATTGTTCCTAAATTTCACGTTTCTTTATCATAATAATTTCGCTTTTGATAACATGAAATAGTTTACATAACACTTTTTCCCTCAAGGGATTTTAATTTCTCTTCTTTCTCTAGTTTTTTAAGCTGACCTGATCGACCTGATACCCAACATTAACAAGAACATAAGACGATTATTCCCTAATTTTTAAATTTCAAAAGAATTG
>NC_087200.1:48556457-48561457 GCF_015104395.2 Macrobrachium nipponense
TTTTACCTCCGTGTCTCCTTTTCTTTTCTTTATAATTTGGCTTTTATAACATACTGTTATCTGTAAAATTACAACATCAATTTCATGAATCACTTAGACAAATAACTAAGTATGGTTAACGATACCTCAATTGTACGATAGCATTCTGAGCAAACGCGTAACCCAATGCTGATTTGATAAAGAATTTCTATTATTTTTATGTATATGTTATAATTATTATTATTATCCACCTTGCCATTTATTAAACTATCTATTTTAGTGCAAGCGTATGCTCCGATCCTTCTCTTGAGTGCCTAGTCGTGAATTTAACTCGAAAATATCCTTTTCATTTTGTTGTTCTCCTCCCTCCCAACAAAGCACCTACTATCGTTATTCAATATTCATTCCCCTGTATTTATTTTCGCATTAGCATACATCCTTTCCCTTCCCCCTTCCCTTCCGGTCCCTCCCCTCCCTTCCCGTCCCCTTTCTTCACATAAACCAAATCCAGCTCTTTATTTGGCCCTATGCGTGCCATCCTTCGCTATTTTTGCTCCACTACCCCTCCCTTCATGACCTTTACCTCAAACAAACAGAAAAATGAATTTCCCTTCCGTTGTAAGGGATTGACTGCCTTCCTTCCTTCTTTCCTTCCTTCCTTCCTTCTTTCCTTCCTTCCTTCCTTCCTTCCTTCCTTCCTTCCTTCTTTCTCTCTCTCCAGCTGCTTTGTTTACCTTTGCGTTTGTGTGAGCCTGTGTGATTGCTTTGGTTGTTTCCGCATTATTTCACATACTGTCTTGGCCTTGAGGCAAGGGGTTGTAATATAGCAAATTTCAATTTCATAATGAATTAAGATTTCAAAACCTGTTTCTATGAGTATTTTGCTCTCTCTCTCTCTCTCTCTCTCTCTCTCTCTCTCTCTCTCTCTCTCTCTCAAGAACTGCCTTTTGGCTTTGTGACTGTAACATGGCAAATCTCATCTCTAGTAAATATAATCTTAATCTCTGAGATGTAAATCTCTCTCTCTCTCTCTCTCTCTCTGTAAGTTAACACTCCACCCCCACCTGGGAGACGTCCACGGCGTCATGCTACGATATAATCAGCCACGTTTGGGCAAACAACGGCTCCCAGACACGACCCCAAGATTTCTGATAAACACGACATGGCTACGAAAAAGGGAATTTCTTTTTAGGGCGACTGTGTTTAACCGCTATGTATTTTTCAGCCGCCCCTTTCTCCTTTCGTGTTTTTCATATGATCGCCTAAGATACATAGCGTAGGAATTGCAATGGTTTTATTTTCCGGTCTGAAGAGTCAACTTCATTTGCAGGTTACTTCCTTGTTGGTGGTGCAATGCCTTCGTGTCTTTGTTTCAAGTCATGCGGATCGGCAGGTTTTAATAACGGGGTATAAAATATCTTATCTAGATTTTGATAGCCTGTGATTTTCTGAAGGTAGGTCACGATCTTGCTGTAATCATGAGGTTTATATGGTTATTATTATTGATTATTCTACTACTATTAGCAGAAGCAACAGCAGCAGCAGCAGCAGCAGCAACAACAACAACAGTAGTAGTAGTAGTAGTATAGTAGTAGTAGCAGTAGTAGTGGTACAGAATAAATTGTTACTTTTGCTAATGTTGTTGTCAGTCCAATTTGATATATTGAGAGGTTTTTTATGTTATTCAGAGAAACATTGAGATATAAACACGAAGCAAATATTTTCATTATCGCATTAGAGAATTTTCTAATTTACTATTTCCTTACTTCAGATGACATTTTTCTCCTTCTTGAATTTAGACTTTAAATTTGGATGCCATATATCTACTGTTCCAAGGCGTGGAAAACTTTAAATTTGGACGACAAACATCTCTCGTTCTTATATTTAAACTTTTCTGGGTTTAGATAATTTTGTAAAATCCGTAGCAAAATTGTGAATTATAATCCTAATGGATTTACTTTATACTTGCATCATATCTACGACCATGCGGCTTAAATTACAAATACCATTCTATCAAATTCATAGAGAAAATGGTTTGAAAGCATCCCGACGGTGTCAGTAACTGCAAACAAAGAATTTGTTCTATTCAAAACGCCGTGAAATCGTAAATTCAACACATTCTAGTGGTTTGCTTGTTTCTAGTTTGCATACTGTGTTTAATATCTTTATTTAACTTTTAACATTCTTATTTAACATCTTTTATTCTGGTGATATTACATTTTGACGTGAGAGGACAAAATGCTGAGGAGGGTGGGGGACCAAACGTCAGTATTGTAAAAAATTTTATCGCAGGTTCATCCTGGGGTGTGTAGATGAACTGGAGTAAAAAAAAGAAAGAAAAAAAAAGAATAATCCACAGCTTCGGGGAACATTCTCAGCCAGGGGCATTTTTCATTGTCTGTTTTCCTTCTTGGTGTACTCATTCACAATAATTTTTCCACAGCGCGTACAATTACCCTCTCTCTCACTCGTGCTCGCGCGCTTACGTGTCTGTGTGTGTGTTTTTGTGCGTGTGTGCTCTTAGGATTGCATTTGTCTGATCTGAAGGGGTGGTCTTAAAGAAGAGCAGACAGACCAAAAGTGAAAGCAAAGAAGAAGAAATAGAAGCAGAAGAAGAAATAGAATGCAAAAGAGAGGAGGAAAGACAGTTTTTTTTCTTCTTCTTCTTTTTTTGTAGAGCAGGCCATGAAGAACAATGGCTAAAGAGGACAGCTGCTAATGGCGTAAGCGGCACTGAAGAATCTTGCAATGGTAGTTGTGCCATCTCGACCGTGAGGAGGTTCCAGTATTTATGTGGCCTCATTCGTTAATTTCAACTTATTTTATTTTTCCAGTAACTCTTCGATCTTAGGTACATTCACGTAAGTTAATTCATTTCAGCTTTTAATTCACGGCTTTTGTCCGCAGCTGCGTTTTAACAAGGCTTGGTTTTTCAGTCTTTTAAATTAATTATATTTTGTTGCACCTATTTTATGAAATGAATTTTGGAAGTGTCTGTTTTACCCAGGATTGATTTCTCAGCGTTTTAAATTAATTATATTTCGTGGCACCTATTCTATCTAAGTTACTTTACTCACTTTTATTCCTTTCACTTTTATTTACCCAATTTTACCAAACCTAAATCTCATATAGACGTCTTTAAACGCAATTAAACTTTTACTCTTGTTTTATCCTTAAAGTTACAGTTCAGTTGCTTAGTCTTAAGGATTACGATAGACATATACGCAGTTAAAAGAAAAAAGAATAAGGAATTAATGTTTCCAAAGGACCGTCATCTCATAGCATTTCTTTCTCGGGTTCATGTGAACATTTCTTACCTTTGGCAATGAATGTTTAACTGTAGAAACTTCACACTTTCCCAACATAGATAAAAGACAAATAAAGCTATATGCTTGTAAAGTGTTCTATGATATAAAACTATTTAGTGATGTTATGAAACATCATTATATGCCACAGAACTCAAAATTCTTTTATCGGAAAGTTCAGTAAGTCATTGGTTAAAGATCCAGTCCCATTGTTTTTTAACATAGATAGATATTCTTTTATAAGGAAATGCATTTTCTCACGAAAAACAAAAAATGTACTTCTCAAAAATCCCCTCAAAATATGTTCACGTAAGAGGCCCCTTTTCTCTCGTTGTTGAAAGTCTGAAAATACCAAGTTAAATACGCCATTTATAATGTCGAAGCATATGTCTAAAAATACAACGCGTCTTACCATTATCAAGAACACCGCCTTTAACAATATTAGCATATTTTCAAATCTGCCTTTTACTTTTTTTACTCAATTATTTACTCATTTACTTTTGTTCTAATTACCTAATAATACTGTTGAAGTTTAAAGCTGAAAAATTTTCTTCCATGTAGGATATCAACCAAAATAAAAAAGACATTTAGTTACTTGTTGCTACTTATTGCTGTATAAAAAAAGCATCAATTGAATGTTTGTTATACACACCTTTCAATATAATCTTGGCTATTTAAAGGTTTTTTCGCTCAGAGAAGAGGCCAGAGGGATGGGTACTAAGTGTCCTTTTTTAAGCAAACGCTCCCTATATATATATATATATATATATATATATATATATATATATATATATATATATATATATATATCTATATCTATAATATATATATATATATATATATATATATATATTATATATATATATATATATATATATATGTGTGTGTGTCTGTGTGTGTGTGGTGTGTGTGTGTGTGGGACCCGAAATGAATGACCTAAACTAATCGATGGAATATATGACAAAGGTACTCTAAACGAACAATGCAAACGATAATATAAAGAAAAAATCCTGACTGCATTACATAAATAAAGATGAAAAGCGTAGGAGTTCTTAAAAAAATTTTGGGAAGATTAACAGAGAGGAAATAAAGACGAGAAAATGGTTTATGGGAAATCACTGAAGCTTTTAAGATTTTTGCTTCAATGGACATTTGCCTCTTCAGTTACTGCGTCCAGATTTTTGTGGAGATTTTTAGCGGCTTAGAGTGGAGTATTTTTCGTGTCTTACATCTACAACGCGCACTTCCTTTCTCTCTCTCTCTCTGTCTCCTGTCTCTCTCTCTCTCTCTGTCTCTGTCTCTCTCTCTCTGTCTCTCTTTCCGCTCGCGCACACGAGCACGACTTGCACCTGCTCACATAATAGTGATATATATATATATATATATATATATATATATATATATATATATATATATATATATATATATATATATATATACGTATATATATATATATATATATATATATATATATATATATATATATATATATATATATATATATATAGTATATACCTACTGGGTGTAACTTATCTACAAGGTACAGCGAATTTGATATTACAATATTTTGTTGCTTAATATTTGTGAATATAATTCACGTTTTATCATCTATTGGAATATGCAAGTGTTGAAGTATGTCGGTTTCAAGTGGGTTAGATATCAAATATAGGAATTATATTAGTGGATAGTTTCATTGTCAGTTATTTTACATAATAT
>NC_087200.1:48566457-48583957 GCF_015104395.2 Macrobrachium nipponense
TCCAAATTCAATTCAATTTACGTATTATTATCATTATTAATGTTATTATTTCGTACATTACGAAATTTTCTCATTTTTTGTTACTTGGCTGTATTGTACTTCTAAGGCTCAGCCACGGAAAAAAAATATTTAACACTGCTCGCTCTCTCTCTCTCTCTCTCTCTCTCTCTCTCTCTCTCTTTTATTCTTAAAGAATTTACTCTCCATTTAGTCATATGCTTCTTTACTTGAGGTCTCTCTCTTTCTCTCTCTCTCTCTCTCTCTCTCTCTGCATTTTTCCCCGTCTTGACGTTTTAAAATCGCGTCATTTTTACATCGTGGCAACATGACTTGAGGTGAAGAACGTGCGCGCAAATTAAATGCCGTCGTTCGCTGACGTGACTTGAGGTCATTAAGGAAGATTTACCCTCCTCTCTCCTCCCCCCTGCCATCTCTCGTAAATCCACATTCACCCCCTACCCCCACCCAGCGACCACTCTTTTCGCCAAGAGACTGCCCCCTCGTAGTTTTTTGTCGACTCATTTCCTCTGTCCAAAGTCTTTCTGTGTTCGTGTTCTTGTGCGTTCGTACATGTGTCTTATCTCTCTGCGTATGCCGTACATAGCCTTGTGTTTCCGTGTTTACGTTTGCGTTACTAAATGTCTTTTTTTTTTTTTTTTTTTTTTATAATGGAGGGAAAAATTATCTTTATGACTAAAGTTATTGTTGTTGGTAATGGCGTTGTTTTTTCGTAATGAATATTTATTATTATTATTATTATTATTATTATTATTATTATTAGTTGCAGTAGTATGTAGTAGTAGTAGTAGCAGCAGCAGAAGTACTATTCTTACTTTAATATGTTACTAAAATTATAATTACTATAATTATTATTACCATATTTGTTGCTATTATTTTAATACCATCTTGTTACTATTATTGTTAATGATATTTTGCACTCGATACAGTTTCAATGCCTTTGAATTTGCATATTTGGTATTCAGTAGACGAACTACTGACTTCATGACTGTAAAATGCTTAATTGATATTTTGCTGTCGTGACAAATTCCACTTGAATACCCGTCCCTCATTATGTACTATAAAAGGTCTTTGTTTCTCCTTGCCTTATTCAACTCACTGGAGTCTAGGCAACCTTTTGGTATTGTTTTTCTTGTCTTTTTCGGTACCATGGGAAGCCCTGGTTATTTCCTTTTTGCTAGACTAATGTCTCTAAATTCGCCGACCTTTTATTGGTAAACGGTCGAGTATTTTTTAGAATGATTTATCATTATTATTATCATTTTTTTTTTTTTTTTGCTCTATCACAGTCCTCCAATTCGACCGGGTGGTATTTATAGTGTGGGGTTGGTTTCCGGGTTGCCATCCTGCCTCCTTAGGAGTCTATCACTTTCTTACTATGTGCGGCGTTTCTAGGATCACACTTTTCGCATTAGTCCTGGAGCTACTTCAGCCTCTAGTTTTTCTAGATTCCTTTTGAGGGATCTTGGGATCGTGCCTAGTGCTCCTATGGTTATGGGTACAATTTCCATTGGCATATCCCATATCCTTCTTATTTCTATTTTCAGATCTTGATACTTATCCATTTTTTCCTTCTCTTTCTCTTCAACGCTAGTGTCCCATGGTATTGCGACATCAATGAGTGATGCTTTCTTCTTGACTTTGTCAATCAACGTCACGTTTGGTCTATTTGCACGTATCACCCTATCTGTTCTGATACTATAGTCCCAGAGGATCTTTGCCTGATCGTTTTCTATCACTCCCTCAGGTTGGTGCTCGTACCACTTATTACTGCAAGGTAGCTGATGTTTCTTGCACAGGCTCCAGTGGAGGGCTTTTGCCACTGAATCAAGTGCCGGGCATTTGCTTGCTATGTGGTTTATGGTTTCATTTTTCGTATTGCACTTCCTACATATGGGAGAGATGTTATTTCCGTCTATCGTTCTTTGAACAGATCTGGTTCTTAGGGCCTGATCTTGTGCCGCTGTTATCATTCCTTCAGTTTCCTTCTTGAGCTCCCCCCTTTGTAGCCACTGCCATGTGGCTAGTTCTTTAGTCTGTCTCATGTATTGTCCGTGCATTGGTTCGTTGTGCCAGTCCTCTGTTCTGTTTGTCATTCTTCTGTCTTTATATATTTCTGGGTCTTCGTCTACTTTTATTAGTCCTTCTTCCCATGCATTCTTGAGCCATTCGTCTTCACTAGTTTTCAGATATTGCCCTAGTGCTCTGTTCTCGATGTTGACTCAGTCCTCTATACTAGTCCTCTCTCCCTCTTTCCCTTTGTGTTATGTATAGGTCTGTTCCGTATTTGCTCTTGGGGTGTATGTAGTGCTTTGTTTATTGGTCATATATTTCCTGGTTTTCTGATCTATGCTGCGGAGTCTGCCTTCGTCCATTCCACTATTCCTGTGCTGTATCTGATTACTGGCACTGCCCATGTGTTTATGGCTTTTTATCATATTTTTCCGGCGTTGAGTTTTGACTTGAGTATCGCCTTGAGTCTCTGCATATATTCTTTCCTGATCGTGTCCTTCATCTTTTGGTGTTTTATATCCCCTCCTTCAATTATTCCCAGGTATTTGTATCCAGTCTCATTTATGTGTTTGATGTTGCTCCCATCTGGTAGCTTTATCCCTTCAGTTCTCGTTACTTTGCCTTTTTGTATATTGATATTATTATTATTATTATTATTATTATTATTATTATTATTTTGTTAATAATAACTGCTGCTTCAGCACTTTTAAATCTTGTAGAGAGTCTTCTCTATCTTTTCTGATGACCGGCGTTTTCTCGTTGTTGCTTAGGACTGGCGAGCAACGCACAAAGGGCATAGCAAAATTCGGTTGAGTCATTTGGTTTATTATTGCTTATAGAATCTCTCTCTCTCTCTCTCTCTCTCTCTCTCTCTCTCTCTCTCCAACACGGACGTTTCTTCCTGATCAACAGGCATTATCAAGCGATGACTGCTGAGGGACTGAATTTCAGGGCGATTCCTTCTTCATATATATATATATATATATATATATATATATATATATATATATATATATATATATATATATGTATATATATATACATATATATACATACATGTATATATATATACATATATATATATATATATATATATATATACATATATATATGAATATATATATATATATATATATATATATATATATATATATATATATATATATATATATATATATATATATATATATATATATATATATATATTCGATACTTTGCTAAAAATGGACGAATATTTATACACTAGAACAAATTAAAATTGCTTAATCGTTATTGTTGTGTCCAATATAATAATAATAATAATAATAATAATAATAATAATAATAATAATAATATAATATAGGTAAAGTAAACAGACAGTAGAAATTTTAATGACGATTTTAAAATTTATTTTTGAAGCTTTTGAAAATTCCTAGAATATAAAAAAAGGGAAAAAACATTTTTATTCAATAAAAGATAATAATTTCAAATGTCATAAAAACTTATGGGGAAAACATTTGAAGAGTAGGACTATTTTTTCGTCCAATAAAAATCGAAATGATTAATAAGCGTTTTTCCTATTTTTTTTATCCTATGAAATTTTCTAGTGTTTCAAAAATAGATTTTATGAATCGTCATTAAATTTCTTCTGCTTCTATTTCTTTACTTATTATTATTATTATTAATTATTATTTATTAGTAGTTGATTGAGATTATATTATTATTATTATTAGTTATTATTATTATTATTATTATTATTTATTATTTATTTTATAATTTTTATTTTTTTTGCTCTAGAATTCAACAGGTCCCACCAATTCGACTGGGTGGTTATCTATAGTGTATTGGGTTCCGGGTTTTTGTATCCTGCCTCCTTAGGAGTCCGTCACTTTTTCTTACTATGTGCGCCGTTTCTAGGATCACACTCTGCTGCATGAGTCCTGGAGCTACTTCAGCCTCTAGTTTTCTAGATTCCTTTTCAGGGATCTAGGGATCGTGCCTAGTGCTCCTATGATTATGGGTACAATTTCCACTGGCATATCCCATATCCTTCTTATTTCTATTTTCAGATCTTGATACTTATCCATTTTTTCTCTTTCTTTCTCTTCAACTCTGGTGTCCCTGGTATTGCGACATCAATGAGTGATACTTTCTTCTTGACTTTGTCAATCAACGTCACGTCTGTCTATTATATTATTATTATTATTATTATTATTATTATTATTATTTCTGGACACAACAATGACGATTGTGCAATTTTACGGTTTTTTCTAGTGTATAAATAATTCGCCCAGTTTTTTTGGCAAAATGTCGGATATGAATTTATTTTTTATTGTTTGAGTAATCTGCATCGACGGTGATTTTATCATTGACGTCTTTTATCAGGAAATTATCGAGTCTGTCTCTCTCACCATCAACGATGTATGGAGAGAAAACATTTTAGATATTTAGCTGAAACAAGTCAATGATAAAATCACCGTCATGTAGATTACAAAAAAAAAAAAAAAAGAAAAAAAAATGCATATTTGTTCGTAATATTCACTCTGACTTCTTTATGTTTAACTCTTTGAATTTATGGTAATGTATTATCATAGAAAAACACAGGTATTAATTCGCATATTATGCACCTAATGCATTTAATCGTCAGGTCAGCTATTGAATCTACTAAAGGGTTTTGTTAAATCTTCAGACATAATGGAATCACCCTATAAGTCGTGGTGAACCTTATATCATATATATATATATATATATATATATATATATATATACTATAGTATATATATATATATATATATATATATACATATATATATATATATATATATATATATATACTATATATATATATATATATTATTTATATAATGACTAATTACATAATAGAAGTAATGTGGGAACATTACTTAAATAAAGAACTCATAACGTAACCAGGTCAGGGGTTATACAGGAAAGTCTGCCAAAAACCACAGCCCATAGGCCTATATAGAGACACACCTCAACAATCTAATTCCGTGGGAAACCTACTTCAGTTCTCATGAGATGACGTGTCTTAGCCTAGATAAGTTATGTTCGTTCGTATACATGTATCTTTTGTTAGGTTTGCTCGCCTATGGATTTGTATATCATTTTGTAACACTCACTTCCTCGTCTCCTATCGTCCCACATAGACTTTAAAGCCTTCTCTTCAAAACTATCTTAAGATGTAACTTTTGAGAAATAGAAGTCTATTTTGATACCTCTGTTTCCACGACTTACCCTCCAACCAACTTGAGAAATATGAATATAGAGTTCAGAGAATATCTTCCTAGTTCAATCGAGAGAAAAAGAGACGGAGAGAGAGAGAGAGAGAGAACGGCATAACACACCGTATCCGCAACGCGGATCAAAAGTGCCAACTGTAGTCTGGTGTAAACCGGCTACTACGCTATATATATATATATACGTGTATATATATATATATATATATATATATATATATATATATATATATATATATATATATATACGATATATATATATTCAGAAAATATAGAAATTTTCGAAACAAAATTAAAAGCAATAAATCCCAAATTACCTTATTTCTATGGCTTCCCAAAAACACAAAGACATCATCCCTTTCCGTCCCATCATCTCGTGTGCTGGAGTTTTTACCTACAGAATTTCACAATGGTTAGCTGAGTTACCATCGCCCTTTTAGGAACCTTTTCCCCTATAGTCGGGGAGGAGCGTCTGTGTGCATGAGAGAGGCAGAGATTTACTCTTCAGATTTGATACATATAAGGTCTTGGTTTAAAAAAGACTTGGGTAGACTTCTTTTGAATGACATTTTCTGCACAATCGCGTCTAATGAAAATTGAGTTTTCCTTGTACCTCATGCTCTAATTTACCTAGAATGATGGTCCCAGTATCTAGACATATGATTTTTGGTTCATGAATCTCATTTATGCCATGAAAAAAACAGATAAACCAATTCCAAGGGCTCATTTCTGGTATTCAAAGTCTTGCCGAATCATATTTCTATGGTGATTTACACTCTAGGCCCAGTGTTATGTGTGAAATTTCATATTTTGCTGTAAGATTTCAAGTAATTTACACTTTAATTAGAAAACATGGTCCCATTCAATCTCATAGCAATTTCACTGTATTCAAAGATCAGGCATCGAGGACGGCAAACACCAATTTATAGATTTCTCAAAAACTTGCGCAATTTTCTCTGAACATGATATGAGTAGATTTAAAGCTTCAATTGTGGAAATTATATGTTCCAACAAAGACTCTTCTTGAAGGCTACAATAAAAAAATCTAATGCAAAGGACACCTTTTTGCAGGAACAGGAAGCCCTTGTATATTTTTTACACAAGCAGCGAACTGTGTATTCTTCTGGCAAAGGGTTGTGCCCAACAATAGGAAGTAGCAACTCAAACACACAGAGCATTTCCTTAGTTGCAGTGCACGGTCTGAGAATGTGAGCCTTGATCACTTCACCAGTTGGAGGCAATTCATTGCTTTCCTTTCTTGAGCACTTGAGCCTATGCCTCAGCTTTTGCCAAACTTTCAGACAATTTTGGCTCATGAATGTAGTGGCCAAACGCAGCCAAAAATTGCTCTGGGTTTCCATTTAGATCTGCTGGTTTTGTTCCAACTTTGCTGATATAGTCACTTCCAGTCAAACGATGCACTGCAGGTAACACAGAACAGAGTGAACCAAGATGTACAACCATAGTATGAATAGGTAAGAACCTTGTTGAGTCACCAACACCACATTTGACCCACAATTGCTGGAGACCATTGGCTTGATGGGTGGACAAATGATGTAAAAGGAAGATGGTGACTTGACTGTCTGGTGAATGTACTATGAAGTAGCCAATGTTTAGATTCTGGTAGTTTGCAACAACCAGAGCAATACTTTTATCAGCTTCCTCCATGTGGGAATGAAGTTCAGACATTTCCACTACTCTTGCATGAATTGTAGATATTCAAAGAACGAGGCATACCTAGTTCAAGTTCTTAAGACAGGTACAATAGTTCAGACAATTAATTTGTATTTCCACAGCAAGGGAAGCAATGAATTGCCTCTAACTAGTGAAGCGATCAAGGCTCACATCCTCAGAGCATGCATTGCAACTAAGGAAATGCTCCGTGTGTTTGAGACTGCTGTTGACAATCCAGATCCAAAATCATTTGGATATACTCTGAATAATGAGTTGTTACTTCCTATTGTTGGGCAGAACCCTTTGCCAGAATAATACAAAGTTTGCTGCTGGTGTAAAAAATGTACAAGGGTTTCCTGTTCCTGCAAACAGAAAGGTGTTCTTTGCACTAGATTTTGTGACTGTATCCTTCTAGAAGAAAGTATTTGTGGGGACATATATTTTTCACAATTGAGGCTTTAAATCTACTCATATCATGTTCAGAGAAAATTGTGCAAGTTTTTGAGAAATCTGTAAAATGGTGTTTGCCGTCCATGATGACTGATCTTTGATTATAGTGAAATTTTCATGTGTTAGAATGGGACTTTGTTTTCTAAATAAAGTATAAATTACTTGAAATCTTACAGCACAAGTATGAAATTTCACACAGAACACTAGGCTTATGAAATGTCATTCGGCAAGACTTTGAATACCAGAAATGAGACCTAGGAATTGGTTTATCTGATTTTTGAATGACATAAATGAATTTCTTGGGCCCAAAGGTATATGTCTAGAGACTGGAACCATCATCTTACTACAAAAGAACAGTAGTTTAGTCTGTTTGTCTGTTGTCTGTCAGCACTTTTCACCGGTGTGGATTCCCATGTAAGTGCTTAACGGCTTATGGACCAATTTATTAGCATCAAGGGTTAAAGAGGGGTGAAGAAGATTGGGTCTTTCCCTACTCAGTTACTACCTAACTAACAAGACCCAGCCCTTTTCAAATCATTGCTGAATATTGTAAGATACGGGTGAAAATTACAACCGGGAAAACTACCACTCGGTTGGTAGTTTATGGTGAACATTGAATTGTGAATTCTTACTTTCTGACAATTAGGGCAGGTACAACAACATAAGAAATCACAAGAAAATTTAAATAAATTTTTGAGCGTTAACTCGTCAAAAAAAAACCACTGGTGTTAGATAAATTAGAGCATGAGGTACAGGAAAAACTCAATTTCATCAGATACTATTGTGCAGAAAATTTCATTCAAGTGTGTAATTTTCAAATGTCCACTACAAGAGAAGGTCCACTTTCCCAGTTTTCTTTTTTTTTTCAAGCCAAGACCCTATATTTAAGAAATCTGAAAGGTACTTCTCTGTCTCTCTCATGTACACAGACCCCCTTCAGCCCCTAGACTACTCATCATATAAAACATACCGAAGACTTTTGCTACAAATTTAGATCAGCCAATATCCCCGTAAATAACGTACAACTTCTCAACCTATACATAGACTCCCTTTTCACGATGTACTAGCACTCCTAAAAAATAAACTTGGGCCATTTACTGCAGCTTGTAGAGCTCTGCATAACTAATAACGACTTTTCTTTTAATGATAACTTTTACCATAAAAAATTTGGTTGCAGTTTGGGGAGTCCACTAAGTCTCGTGTTAGTATACTCATATATGGTGTATTTCGAAACAGTAATTTTAAACCCTATCAAATCTGCAGATATGATTTGGCTTTGTTATGTAGACGACATCTTAATACTCTGGAAAAGTGAGTGGGGCAATTTTGATGTCTTTCTACAAAAATTTAATTCCTTAGTCCCAAGCATAAAATTTAAAGTAGAATGGGAAAACAATAACCAAATCCCCTTTTTAGATGTCTTAATCATCAGAACTCATGACAACTACAAATTCAGTCTTCAGAAAAGCAACATTCTCACTTTCATATATACATTTTTACAGCTATCATGACATTTCAGTCAAACTTGTCAAAGCAAGTAACCTATTTCTTGGAGCCCTGAGAATTTGCTCCCTAGAACTTCTTAACAAAGAACTTGAAACAATCAGAAATCAACCTATCTAATTAATACCCCAAGCTCATAATAGAAATAGCCATACATAAAGCAAGGAACATTTTTTTACAAACCCACAGAAAACACAGAAAAGGAAAAATACGCAAACAAAATCATAATCCTTCACTTAGACAATTTACGAAATATCACAAAAACCTTAGGCCGCTCCAACCCTTTTATCTTTACTTATCCGCATACACTGGGAAAATCATTAATTAACGTTCAGCAGAAACCAGTTTGTAAAAACGTATGGTTTATGAAATCCCCTGTTGGGACTTTGATAAGTCATACTATGGATATACAGGTAAATCTCTCTCAGAGAGATTAACTCAACATAAACGGTCTGAACAAAATTTTCCATCATATATATAACACGAATCATACCATCGATTGGACCTCATCCCGAATTTTATACATGAGCAGCTGGTGATACAAATGTCAAATGGTGGAATCTTCACTGATAAAACAACAAGATAAGAGAACCAATCTTTCCAGTGGAGTCTGGGACTCTGACCATATGGACATTGGCTTCCTTAATGCAATGATGAAGAGGATTAGGACAATTAACAGAACCTATGGCAGTTCAGCGGCGACCCCAGGTATCACCTAAGGGCATATCTCCCACTATAGATTTCGCCAATGTAACTTCTGTCATTCACTGCTTGGTAAGGGTGGTAGACAGACAACCGAAATATGGTCCTTAGTTTTAAACCAAGGGTGTTGTGCTGCTAAATAGGCAAGAAGCAATACAAATATATATATATATATATATATATATATATATATATATATATATATATATATATATATATATATATATATATATATGCGTTTGTGTGTGTGTGTGTGCATATGTACTTCTAATTTTTGTTTATCAGTTCATCTGCTTCTTTGGAATAATATATATATATATATATATATATATATATATATATATATATATATATATATATATATATATATATCTGTTTATCGTTTCTTTAGATTAATAAATATAGCAGCACAATACCCTTGGGAAATGCTATTATGAAATCGTATAAAGCCAGGAATATGGAGCACTGCATAAACCACCGAATTTTTCCACCGCCAAATAAACAAAACTGACGTAATAGTCCCACCACCATAGAGTCAACATGGCAGAATCGTGGTAAACAACGAGGTGCCAGACACGTGCGAGATTATCGTTGCAGTTACGTAATTCTTCAGGTGCCAGAAAATCCAATGGCGTTACGTAACTTGTTTCTTATTAAAAACGAATCGATCCTTTTTGAAGGCACGTTCATTTACAAGATATTTCTTCAGATTGTTGTGTCTTTGTCGTGTCTTTGTTCTCTGCGATGTCTGTTATGTCGTTGTTTATGAATTTCAGTCGATTGCTGCTGTACAGAAATCATTAGACTTATTCGGTGGTTATTGAATGTGAAATATATGCAATCTCACAGAATCAATAACATTACTTTTTATGTTATTCAGTATCCTCGTACCTTTCAGTAGCAACTTTAGTGCCACGTTTCTTAACGCAAATCCATTTCATATCCTGAAAACAATAAATCCTAAGTAATCCAGGACTCGTTGATGGGTGCCTGTTACGTCACAGTACCAGATATGTCCACTCAGCCACTGGTCGTCACGTGGATCGATCGGGATCTAACGGCTTTGGAGACTCTCTCTCTCTCTCTCTCTCTCTCTCTCTCTCTCTCTCTCTTTGTGTACTTTCAATTGTCTCCCTGCAATTGTATGGACATGTGAAGAAATTTCATGTATCCTCAGGGACAAAATACATTCACCATTAATCATCATCTTAGTCACATCAAAAAGATGTGAAGATTGCTGGTTGGTTTA
The DNA here is from genome assembly GCF_015104395.2 of Macrobrachium nipponense. Lineage (NCBI taxonomy): Eukaryota > Metazoa > Arthropoda > Malacostraca > Decapoda > Palaemonidae > Macrobrachium > Macrobrachium nipponense. The sequence goes on from NC_087200.1 coordinate 48,577,303, forward strand.
GATTTAGACGGCCCTAGACTACCAAGGATTCCTTCCAAAAGTGTTATTGCAACCCAATGGGAACCTCTGTTTTCAGACCAATCACTGTCAACTCTCACTAGAGCTTCTATTTTTAAAATGGATGTACTAAACCTTGTTATCAGTACGGGAGTATTTTTAAGGATTGTCATGAATATTAAGGAAACGTGAAACGTAAGCAAAACACACGTGAACAAAAATGCTGTAGGATCTAGTCATCTTTTCTTTTTCTAATCTTCATTTTTGGAAAAACAATTTTACATTATATACATTCAACTGAACAGAGAGCTAACTTGGATTTTGCATTTTTCAGCCAAGGTCATTATTTAACACTTCTTAACCATTTTATTTTTATTTTATAATTCATGTGACTACCGTGATCCATTATCAAATTCCATCTCTTCTTCTTTGATTGTATGATTTATTTGTTTAAAACTACCATAGTTGAGTTTCTTTCTTATGAGGCGGAAGTAACTTGTTGCAGTACTTTTTATCAAGAAACATTATCATTCTTTTTTCTCAGGCATCTGAATTCCACTGCACATCATAAAACGCAATAAACAATAATGGAAAGGAATTGATAAACTGGCATGACAGTACAAGATATCCTTACCTACTATTAATGCACTGCAATTCAGCGAAAGCACTTTATCTTGACAATGTCCATTTATCTTTTCTCTCCCTTCATGCATGCTCTCTATCTCATTTCAGATGTAGGTGAAACGAAAACATCTGAAATCCAACCATTGCTAGTTCAATCCCTCTAATAAATAGGCAACACCGAGGAAAACCCGCATTCCCCAACAATCTAAAAGTTACATTTTTCCTCAGCAAAGTCCTTACTCCTGTGAAAATCATTTCCATCCATGAATTCATCCCGAGATCCCAGTCGCAAAAACAGAGATCGTTACCCTGAGATATCAGTCGACAGAGGGACGAATAGTGTTAAAGAAAAGGAAAAGGAGGAAACACGTAGAAACGAGGAGAAAGAAAGGACTACTCCCTCTGCAGATAAATCAATGCAAAGAACGTTCCCGGTTGCACCTGTCAGCAAGGCTTCCCCCCTCCACTCTCGGCTCCGTTTCATGGCATTGAAAACCAGCGCGATGAACGAAGTTGGTGGCAGTGTTCGATTTGAGCAAGGGGTCGTTATAAGTAAGGGTGGAAGTCGTGCAAATGAAAAGCCGAAGATAAGAAACGAGTAGTGAAGGGTTACAAAGGGTTCGTGATGAGAGAGAGAGAGAGAGAGAGAGAGAGAGAGAGAGAAAGGGTGGGGTGGGAGTTTAAAATCACCATGATACACTCATAAGAGGTTCATGCACGATTCAGCAGTTAAGTATGAATATGGCAGCGGCTCTTGTCCTGTCTTATGTTTGATTTTCTTCAGGAGCCCGGAGTATATCATATATATCACTTATTTGTTATGTTAATGACCTAGTGGGGAATATACATACATACATAAATACACACACACATATATATATATATATATACATACATATATATATATATATATATAATATATATATATATAGATATATATATATATATATATATATATATGTTTAACCGAGGTAGAGCGAATTAGATATTAAAGGACATTTGTAGCTCGATGTGTGTATATGAATCACGGTAATGTGATATGACTCTATGTGATATATATATATATATATATATATATATATATATATATATATATATATATATATATATATATATATATATATATATATATATATATCAGCAATAGAATAATAAATACTGAAACCAGGGCTTGAATGAAGAGCATCCTTATTTGTTTCGGAGTTTTACTTTCCTCCGTAATCGGACAATCTATAATGGAGTATTAGTTACACTTAAAATCAATGAAGTAATACAATTTGCATTAAAATAAATGAAGTAATAAAACAAAATAAAATAAAGTTACACAACTACATAATATAATAACCTAAACCCGCAGCGAAATCTTACAATATAGAGAAATACTCAATGTTTGTTGTCAAAGAGAGCAGAGAAAAGTCTAAAAACACAGTAATTCAACAGAACTTTCATTATTACAAAGAAAGGGTTTATCTCTTAGGGTATACAGAGACTCAACCACTCCTAGCTCCATCTAATTTATAGGACGGTTATATTCTTCAGAGTGTTGACGAATAGCACTAAATGGTGGCTTTCTTAATTAAATATCACTCGGATGTATATTTGCGGGTAGAATTCATGCAAAAGTTTAGTTGACCTTTTCTGAATATAAATGACCTATTTCCAAGAAACTTGATGGGGTAATACATAACAGCTCTATTGACAGTGACAGTTGTAGGTTTCGGAAGTAATAATTTTTTAAGTTCCATTCCATTATACGTATTTGTAAAATGTTTGCTAAAGCCATTGAAAAATAAGCACTCGTTTATGAAATTAAACTCCAAGTCCATATTAACATAGTTTGAACATATATTAAAAGGTCTCGATGTTACGGTCTTATTCAAATTTTGTCTTCATATTATATATATATATATATAGGATATATATATATATATATATATATATATAATATATATATATATATTATATATATATATATGAAGATCAGAGGTCAGTGGAAACTAACAGGTGCATACATAAAAACGTCTTATTTTTGCTATCGTTTCAAGACAACAAGTCTCATTTTCAAGGCTATAATAAAACAATAAATATTGTGAATTATAAATACAAATAAAACCAAATTTACATAAGGACAGATTCGTCATTGCTGGAGGTACCAACCTATATAAGAGGGAGAAGGAGGGCGACTGGAATGAGGGCAGGTGAAAAGCAAAGAAGCCGGTTACGACAGGTAGAGAGGGGCGGAGGAGTTTTGGTCATTCAATAATGGCACTGTCTATTGGATAGTTAGTGATTCCAGAAGAGATAGTGCTAGCTCGGAAGAGGTCCTTGTAATGATTTTAGATTGATTGTATTCAATGTTACTACCACATTTTTTGGCATTCTCTTATAGTCGAAGATTAGGGATGACTCAATTTATTCCCCGTTCGATAGCTGACCCCTCTGAAGGCGGGATTCCGGATTCCACCGAGGCAACATGTAGCATGCTACTGACTGGCTTTCAACAAGTATGTTGAATGCGGCTTTTAACCAGGAGACATGTTGCCTGCGACAAGGCAACACCGTTGTTGCTTGTAGCATGCTACTTGTAATGTTGACTGCTGAATGCCACAAAACCTTTTCCAATAGATCAACAAAAACTAAGACATTTGTCAACACGAAGTCTTTGCAGACGGTCGCTGCTGCTGCTGCTACACATTGAGTGCTGCGCTCTCTCGTACAACATTCTGAATAATAATAATGATTATAATAGGAATAAAAGCTGCTGTGACCTATTAATTAATACTGAAATACCTACAGAAGAAGGCTGATAAAAAATGACCTGTTACTCGAATGACTTATTTAAAATACCTCATATTGTAAAGGCAACATCTTTTCATTTCAATGTCTTTATTTTCATTTCAACGACTCCTTAAGTTCCAATGTATATCAATCAATGTAGAATTCTCTAGCCTTTCCCCCAATATAAATATCATATGTACTACACACAGACTACGTCTGTGCATGTTATCATTTATATGTCTATAAAGAAACATAAATTGTCGATCTCTGCGTTCGGACATCTGTCGACCTGACCCAGGTACTACATGTCTGTCCGTCCGTACCTATCCTTGTGTACCTCGTGCTCGGCCAAAAAAGTTTTTACGGATTGCTCTATGAGCAAGGGCCCGTGCTAGCATGAAGCCAGCTTAATCTCAAACAACAACAGCAATAAAGCATCAGTACCTAAGTATGTCCTCACAATATAAATTGCTGTACAAAGCTACGATAAAATTTGGAATAATGGAAATTGTTCATTTATGTAAAATAAAAAGTCAAATATCCAACGCTGGCATCTCCTTTAAAAAAATCGTGAAGGTCGATTCCTCATGAGAGAGAGAATGCCTAATGAAAACACTGCCGTTTCTAGCACCATCTTGTGTGTGTGTGTGTGTGTGTGTGCGTGTGGCAGAGAGAGAGAGAGAGAATAGCCAACAAGAGCATTTGCCACTGCTAGTACGATATCTTGAAAGAGAGAGAGAGAGAGAGAGAGAGAGAGAGAGAGAGAGAGAGAGAGAGAGAGAGAGAATCTTCCCTCCAAACCGTCTCACGTGCGTGAGTGAGCAGTAGCAAGTTCTTGATCTTTTTTACTTGTTTAATTTCTCTGCTAATCTCCACACCGCATCTAGTTTGGCATGGTTATTCTTGTACTCTGTCAAGCATATATCCCATAAAACAGCTATTTTCCTACATTCTTCTTTAAACTGTACGGTTATTTCGTGCCACCAATTCATCTTGTTGCTTTCAACATCGAATCCTTCCCGGGATTGGTGGGAAGGCGTTCAACACTTGGCAACAGGCTAAATCTTGTCGCATGCGTCTGGTTATATGGCAACAAGTTGCCATCTATCGCATTCCACACAGTTGCATGCTACATGTTGACTTCTGTTGAACTGGTGGAAACACACTTGGCGTATGCGACAGTGTAGCATGCCGCATATTGCCAAAAAGTTGCCATGGTGGAATCCCTCCTTGAGAGTCGGCGCGAACCTTGAGAAGTCTTTGGGTGCATCCCACGTAAGTTCCTCGAGAACACTGAGGAAAATCATATATATATCACCCTAGACGTCATAAGGTCGCTTAAACGGTCTTTAGTATCGAATAAAGACCCAATCTTAAAAAGGTTCTTTAGAATTAGATTAATTTTAACTGCTCCATCATGTCTTGAAATAATCTGAGAAAGATTCTGGTTAAAAGTCTTATCACGCAAAAATAGAACGCTGGTCATCGCCAACAATGACCATTGCTCTTAGTCTAGAGGATTAAGGCGTGAAAGGAAGTATGAGGTATGGTGTGGACCTTCGGTTTCTGAAAACCAGTAGAGTGGCTTCAATATTTAATTGCGACCATAAAATACTTTGTAATATCGAAACACACTAAATAAAATTTAATTTCGAATAACTTAGGTTTGGTTATAAATCATAATTCTGATAGACGAGAAAAACGAATGCTGGACTGTAAGTTGTAAAGATTACGATGGATTGTTTTTTGTTTTGGTAGTGGGATAAATTAACTTGAAAGAAATACCATTGTTTCATTATTTAGTAGTGGTGGAAGCGCTGAACAAGGCCGACGCTCGTCTTGAGACGAGAAATATGTCATATTATATCCAGTTCAAGAAATAGATGAGTTAGGAGTCCATTATAATTATGGCACCTGCTTTGACATACCCATATGCAACGCCACTATGTAGCTAGTATATTGATTAATTACAGCCACAGCTGTTAATCCAATCGAAAATTAAAGTTTTTTAGTCAACTCTAGCGGACGTAGCCAGAATTATTCTATTCCGATGAAATTTATTTCCGATCTGAGGTAAATATTCGTCTTGGGACGAACATTTTCCATTTGCACATTATCATAATCTTTGACCTTTTGAATCCATAAAATGTATTTTGTAGAGTAATCTTTCTAAAGGTAGACTAATTTTTAAAATTAAATTTTCATTTATACACGAAATTACCAACCTATTAAAAAAAAAGTTTGTCGCATTTGGTAAAAATATAGAATTTTAATGCTTAGTTTTTGTTTTCGCTTTCGTTTGTTTCTTTTTTGTAAAAGTTTAGAAAAGAGAAATAATCATCGGTAATTCCACACTAAAGATAACTCCTTTATTTGTTATCCAAACCAGGACATTGTTACTTCAGTTTTAAGTTTTTCTTTGGAAATTGTCACGTATAACTTTATTATCATTGCTGTGTCTGCGTTTAAGTTCTTTTCTCTTTTAGTCTATCCTATTTTAAACACGGTTTGCAAGACTGTAAACAATTCAGAAATTGTTTGCCATTGGTGCAGCAATATGTGAACTATTATTCTTTGAAATCGTCGTACTTCAAATCAGTCTCCACTGACAGATAAACATTGAGAAATATTTTCCAATAAAACATGTTGACATATCATCTGGTTCCCATCAATATACAGTGAAAGCTTTTTAAGCTCAAAGAGAGGAGTGTATCATCATGCCATTGTGAACAAATAGGGGATTATTTTTTTTAGAGTGGTTCATTTTAAAAGTAATTAATCATCAATAGAAAAACTATTTGGAAATCATTTTGTTCGTCACAAAACTATTTCCAGGGTTAAACGGCAGTCAGGGATTCTACTAAAAGCTCCTCGGAGGCTGTGTTTGGCATCAACCCCTCGGGGATGAACGGACAAGCATAAGCAAAGACAGTAAACTTATCAAGTTATCGCGGCAAACTTCTCAAATCATCTTGGTAAAATTGACAAACAATCTCTGCAAACTTTTCAAATGATCTCGGTGAACTTCTCATATTATCTCGGCAAACTTCTCAGATTATCTCAGTTAATTTCTCAAATTATCTTGGTACATTTTTCAAACTACCTCGGTAAATTCTTATATTATATCACCTGTACTGCATTTATACACCCTATTCTATATTGTTCAGTCAAGAAATTTTATTACTAAACGTTATCTCCGTGCGGAGCTCTTCTGAGAATTACCCTGTAGTCTATGTAACTTTCTAAATATGCCGTG
>NC_087200.1:48588957-48591457 GCF_015104395.2 Macrobrachium nipponense
TCAGAGGCAACGTCTCCATTCCAGGCAACAACGATCACCCCCTCAAACCTTCCCCCCCTCTTAGCCCACACCATCCCCACAACCTATAACCAAACCCTTACAACCCACCCCCACCCCCACACCCAATCCTATTAATCCTCCATCTTCTCCTTACATTCCATACTCTTCTTCCCATCTCCTATCCTCACAACCAGTCTCCTCCCCAGAGCCTTACAACCCTGTTTCTTTAACACCTTTTGCTTTTGCAATAGGCAATCTTCCCTGTACCAACAAACAAGATCAAATCAAAAACTTCATCTCAGCAACAACTCCAGTTGACCCTAACCTGGCTGAAACACTTATTCAAGAAGCCTTCCCGTCTACGCAGGCAAATTCATGATTGCACACTGTGTCTCTGATTCCACCAGCAGCGATGACACACACCAAAACACTTCTGAATAATAACTGTGATCCTCACTTGCAAAAAAAGGCATCACAGGGAACCTATTAGCATGGACTCAAGAATACACATGAAATCGATAAGCCAGAGCTGTTTTCAAGGAGCATTTCCTGGCGTCATTGAACATGAAAACAGAAAACAAAAGGAGGAATTCTTAGTCCCTTCCTTTCCAATGTCCTCTTGGAAAATCTTGCTACCCTGAAACTACCAAAAGGAGTAGAAATCTTCATTTATGCAGTTGATGTCTACTTGGTATGTCCTCAACAACCTGGAGATATTCAACTGCAAAAAACCCAAAGAGCACTCTACATGATTGGAGAAAAGTTCAACAAACTTGGACTGAAAATCAACACTGGTAAAACAAAAGCCATGGCCATCAAGCATCCACAAACACCCAACAATTTGCGCATCATGGATGAACCCATTGAATGGGTAAGCGACTTTTTATACCTGGGAGTCAATATAAATCATAAACTGTCTTCGGCCAAAGAAATACAGCACCTGAAGCAGAAAGCCCAACGTCGAATAACTGCCATGAAAAGGAATACATCATTTTGACAAGGTACGACAAGTCATCTCCTCAGAATGTTTTACATTAAAAAAACTCAAGTATGGATGGACTATGCAGCACCAGCACTCACACAAATGACACCTCCGCAAATCTGCTCACTTGAATTAGTTGAAAACAATGCAATGAGGATCATTGCGGGTGCCCCTAAGTTGACCAGACTCTGTCTACTCAAAGCAGAAACTAACCTTCTCTCTCTTCAGTCCAGGATTGATCAAAGAAATACTTTGATCAAAACTCTGAAATCTGGCAGAGATTGCCCCCTTGAAAATGAAATAGCAAGAATCCTCAACTTCCATGAGGAAATAAAACCTCCCAAAACCATATGGGAAATCTTCTCAAGATCCTAAGAAGGACAATCAGGCAAAAGGATGCTGCAGCAACAAGAAGGAAAACCCTGATAACAATTACAACGAACCACCCCCTTGGGTCTTCCTCCTCATCAACTTCAACTTCGCTCTGCTCCCAATGAATGTGGAACTCTGCACACCTAGTCAACTAAGACAAGCTGCTCAAATAGCCATAAATAATACAAATGCACCCAATATCTACTATACAGACAGTTCAGTAGACAGAAACGTACCCACAGCAGCGGCAGCAGTGGTCTCCACTTCCCTTAAAAGTGGTTGGTGACTATCTAATCATGCGTCTACTATACTAACCGAATTAATTGCCATCCAAAAAGCACTTGACGACTCCTTAAGCCTTGAGGGTGATAGTACAATTCACACAGACTCAAAGTGTGCCTTTCTTGACATTAAAAACCGACCAAACACTGAAAACGTACATAAACCCACCAGTATAGTGTCTGCTGCCTTCACTCACCACACCAATGGTGGGCAAATCACTCTTAATTGGATCCCCAGTCACATAGAAATCCAAGGCGATGAGGGGGCTGATCAACTTGTAAAAACCACTCTCCAATGTGACACTATTAACATCTCCATTAATCAGTCCCTTAATCAAATAAAAAAATAATACTTTCATGTACTGCCAGAACGAAGCATACACTGAAATCCGTCGTACTTTCTTCCAAGAATCAAGGTCTACCAAGTGGTATATAGAATGTAATAAATTACAAAGTCTCTCCCTTTCCAGAAATACTTCCAGGGGATTAGCTGATTGAAAAACTTCAAATTATTAATTTGAATAATTCAGTATTTATACATTGGCATACAGAAGTGTCGCTAATTGCCCTTTGCTTTTAAATAGTAAATAACTACTGACAGTAGTTATATCTGCCTGCCGCTAAAGCCTTTGTGAAGTTTTTTTCACACAGTTACGCAGTCTTCAGTATAACCTTACACGGGAGTGACGAGGAGCAGCTCTCTTTCTCTCTCTCATTTTTCAAGTGGATTTAAGGATTTATACACTCACGCTGGATTTATGACTCCGTCCTGGATTACTACCGTATTTAGTGCTGGATTAATTATTATGGATTTTTTCTCTATCATGGACATAATTACACACTAATTCATCGAGGATGGGATCCG
>NC_087200.1:48616457-48618957 GCF_015104395.2 Macrobrachium nipponense
TAATGTGAAATGGGTGTTAGTCGGCTATTTGTGGCCAAATACTGGAAGTATGAGGACAGTGTATAGGTATATATATACATATATATATATATATATATATATATATATATATATATATATATATATATGTATATATATCTATATATATATATATATATATATATATATATATATATATATATATATACGAGTGCCTTTGAGCGTATGCGTAATTATACGTGCATTCGAAGTTGTAAAATAAAAATCATTGTTTAAGTGAAAATAAAACTATACTGTTAACATATAATGTACATTACTAGATATACGTATAAATCAGCATCATCTACACATCATTATACCTGGTTTTTTCTAATATAATGACTCATAATCCCAAGATGAACGAACGCCTAATTCTAAACATCTTATATAATTAGATGATAAAATCAAGAACACACAAAAATACACTTATCTGACAGAGATACAGACAGGAGAAACATAGATCATCAACTCCATGCTAAAGAATAACTAGAGAAAAATAGTGAAAAGTAAAAAATTTTGGGGAGAGGGGGGGGGGCAGGGGAGCGGGTGGGGGAGAGAAGTTTAGGGTACATGAAGTGTTCAGGATTTTTTTAATTGCTGAAGTAGACATGAAGCCGGGTATCTGCAAGGGGATGAGTCCATCTCAAGAGGATCAGAAAATGCTGAATCCCCAGAAATCTTTTGAGTCGAGGGAAACTCGGGGAATCCAATGCCACGGCCTTGGGGGGAGGGACGGGGGCGGGGGGGAGCGGGGATGGGTGTGGGCAGAGGAGGAGGAGGGGAAGAGGAGGAGGGGGGAGGGGGAAGGAAGAGATAAGACGAGTGTATGAGGGAGGAAGAAGCAGAGGAAAGTGAATCAACGAATGAGGAGGTTTGTCGGATGTCAATGTCTATTGATGGATGGAGGAGCCATCAGTGAATTTCCCAACCCACCAGTACCCAACACCGGACCGTATTCTTCAACTTTTCTTCCCTTCTATTTCCCTTTCTAAATCATCCAATCTATACTTTTGCTGTCCAACCACTCCAACTCCACCTTTTATCTATGAAAAGAGTTGAATGACCGAAAATGCCTCAGCGCTAGACTGTACAGCCTAAATTTCATAATTCAGTCGATCTATGAATTTCCAACTTTTCTGTACTAGTGCGAACTGTAGACAGACGGCTTTACAATTCTGTCAGTTATCCTTATTATCATAATTTCATTATCATTCTAATTTCACAGAAATTGTCTATATATATATAATATATATATATATATATATATATATATATATATATATAGATTAATATATATATATATATATATATATAAATATATATATATCTATTATATATATATATATATATAGATATATATATATATATATATTTATATATATATATATATATATATAAATATATTATATATATATATTATATATATATATATATATATATATATATATATATATATATATATATATAATATATTATATATATCTATATATATATATAAATATATATATATATATATATATATATATATATATATATATATATATATATATATATATATATTATATATATATATAAATATATATATATAATATATATATATATATATATATATATATATAGATAGATAGATATAGATATCTATATATATATATATATATATATATATATATATATATATATATATCTATATATATATATATATTATGACAGTCATCCTATTCGACTGGGTACTTTTTATAATGTGGGATTCCGGGTTACATCCTGCCTCCTTATGAGTCAACATTTCTCACTTAGTGCACTGCTGCTAGTAGCACACTCTTTTCCATGAGTCCTGGAGCTACTTCGGCATATAGTTTTTCCAGGTTCCCTTTTCAGGGATCTTGGGATCGCGTGCCTAACGTTCCTATGATTACGGTCACAGTCACAATTTCCTCTGGCATCTCATATCCTTCTTATTTCTATTTTCAGGTCTTGATACTTATCATTTTTTTTTTCTCTTTCTTTCTTATCTAGATTTCGACATCAATGAGTTATACTTTCTTCTTGATTTTGTCTATTGACACATATCACCCTATCTGTTCTTATACCATAGTCCCAGAGGATCTTTGCCCGATCACTTTCCATCACTCCTTCAGGTTGGTGTACGAACCACTTATTACTGTAAGCTAGCTAGGTTTTCTTGCACAGGCTCCAGTGGAGGGTTTTTCTACCGAATCATGCCTCTTTTTGATATTATCATTATCATTATAGTGTTTGTTTTTCGTAGCATTAAAACACAGACTATTTTAAAGGATTCGCCCCCTAAAACTTTACCGAATTCTTTTTACATAAAAGTTACTGTATGCAGCAGAAATTTGCTTTAAGGAATAAACTCACTCCGACTTCTTTGTTGACAGTTTCGCATTGCTATTCTTAGCTGATTTATGCGTTTTATCTTTCCCAAACCCGGATAAATAGGGAAGGATGGATTCAGGGAGGGCAT
>NC_087200.1:48623957-48648957 GCF_015104395.2 Macrobrachium nipponense
CTGTATATCATGAGTTGAAAAAATCTAGTATCAAGCCATTTCAAGTTATCAGCGAGCCAAACACCACTCAGCAACAGAGAGAAAAACGTGCATGGTTTTGTGGTTAATTTCTCAAAGACTGAGATGAAGCTGACTTTCTCCATGTTGCCGCTTCAGATGAATTCTTCATTCACACAGTCAGGTAACCAAATCATAAAAATTACATCAATTGGGCTGCAAAGTTGGATGATATCAGCGATGATGTGTGCTATCGCCAAGTTGTGAAAATTCCTGAATGTTTGGGAATTTTTCTGTTTCACAGCCAAATGGTTAATGTGGATCATCAAAGAAAAAGGACAGTCATGGAAAGGCAAATGCTTCATAGAAACTGCGCTTACTTGTGGAGTATTTCCTTTCCTCAAAGATCCTGAAAATGTGTTATCTGTTGAAGAAGTCACATTTTTGCATGATAAGGCACCATGTTTCAAGGCTCTTCAGAAGCAGGAGGTGCTTCGAAACAGTAGTATCGATTTCTTCTCGTCAAGTGAATTTTCTAGGTAGCTCCCCTGAACTTAATGTGTGTGAAAACATTGGTAGTATCTTAAAGGATCGTGTTAAAGCATACTCAGTGAACTATGATGGTATACCAAGCCTTGACAACCTGCGAAGAGAGGTGACCGAAGTGCTCCAGGAAATGGATTTTGAGTCTCAGCTTTTTTGTGATTTGCTGAAATCATACCCCTCAAGAATGCAGGTTGTGTTACAGGCAGATGGAGGCCATACAAAATATTAAATACTCAGAGAGAAACTTAAATAAATACATGTTCTGAATTACTTTTGCTTTTGTCCATATCAATTTTAGTTTATGCTGTAGAGGGGGGGCTCTATTTTCAAAACACCCTGTATATATATATATGGTATGCACAGAGTGAATGTAAACGTGTATATATGTTTGTAATCTTCATGAATTATTCTGAACATATAACATTCATGTATTTATGCTATTTGTCTATTAATTGCTACTAAGTTGTTAATTGTAGATAACAAAGCCTTAGTAAATACGAATCATTCCACTGAGGTATTGATACTGGGTTTCCTTACTACTTAATGTACATTCTTTCTTTTCAAATGTCCTAAAGAATACTTCAGTTTTATTTCTTAGTCACGGAAGAAAAGTTTTTAAATATTCCTTTTAAGAGAGAGAGAGAGAGAGAGAGAGAGAGAGAGAGAGAGAGAGAGAGAGAGAGAGTTTCAAGGAGTTACAAGAATTAGGATGTCTCAAAAACTTATTAGTCCATCTGAGGAGACATCGTGTGCTCACTTATCTCTAGGAGCAAGTTTTTCTGTTCATTCACAGTGTTCTAATGATTTTGTCCAGATTTCCATGGGTCACGTATCTTGTATGCCAAGAAGTTCCCACAATGGGATGTGTTGTATCTCTTCAGTTCTAGTTTCCATCTATTATTTCTTGTCTGGTTTTCGTTTAAGGTAAATAGGTTACTGTCTACTTTTGTTATCCCTTGCAGTTTTAGAATGTTTCTAATAGTTGTCCTCGCAATGGTCCTGCTTCCAAGCCGTAAATGTTCATACTGTATGGTCGTCTTTGGTTACGTATTTGCCTGATGGATGGAATTAACTTTGTGGCTCTTGCTTGCACCCTTTCTAATCTATTTATGACCTTTCTTAATGTTGTTGGCCAAAACTGTACTGCATATTCAAGACGAAATCTAACTACTGATGTGTAGAGCTGCAGCACCGCTTCCTTGTTTCTTTATTTGAACTCCCTTTTTATGTACCCCACTAGATTATGTGTCTTATTTTTGCCCTTTATGCACTGTTTTGTGGACTTCAAGTCCTTGGTAATAATAACTCCAAGGTTCTCTTCTTGTTCTACACTATTTATGTCATTCCCAAGTTGGCATGAGGGTTGTTTGTTCCTATTTGTAAAACTTTACACTTATCCAAGTTAAAAGGCATTTGCCATCATTTTGACCACTCTCCTAAATTCTTTAGATAATTTCTTAAACTTTCCCCTGTATCTGGATCTGTTGCATTTAGCCTAGTTTGGTGTCATCTGCAAAATTGGGTAGCTGCTAGTTAAGCCAACATCAATATCATTAACGTAAATCAAAAACTAAGAGAGGGCCAAGGACAGAACCCTGAAGAATTCTGCTTGTCACGTCTGCCCATTCTGATTCTTCAACATTTATCCAGTCTGCCATTTCTCCTACAATTCCTAAAGCTTCAACTTTTGTCATTAGTTTCTTGTATGGAACTTTATCAAAGTCTTTTGGAAATCTAAGTAGGGTATACCTATTGCTCTACTACTGTTGTAAATACCAAGCACGTTATGAAAATACTGCAAGAAGTTTGATAGGCAAGATCTGTTTTATCTGAAACCGTGTTGGTGGTATAACACCCAGTTGCTTCTTTCGATGTGATCCACAATTTGATCAGCAATTATGGACTCAAAAATCTTTCAGACGACTGATGTTAGGCAGATTGGTCTATAATTTCCCAGCTCTTCTCTTGGACCTTTTTTGTAAACTGGGAGCACATTTCCTAGTTATCTTCCTTTTGGTGCCTTTTGTTGTTCTGCACTTTTTCTGTAGAGTTTAGCTCTTTAAATTTATCTTGGATAAATCCCATCTGGGCCAGGAGATTTGAACTTGTTGAGTTTGTCTATTTTGTTTTTAATGTCCTCATCTGTAAATATTATTTAATCCAACAGTTCTGCTCCTTCATATTTAATAGCTAGTTCAGGGATTGAGGTAGTGTCTTCAGTTGTTAAAACACAAGCAAAAAAACTTTCTATATAACTGCTTTTTCCAAGACTGAGTTCACCAGGTTTCCTCTATTTATCTTTGCATTTCTTACTAATTTGTCCACCATTCTACAGAGTTCTTTATGCATGCTTGTTTCTTCTGGCATTGGGTATGGGCCATCTCTATCTCTTAATTTACTTTTGATATCTCTGATGAACCTCTTAAGCTGAGGGATGCCATTTGTTAGTATTTGCTTTAATGGAATACACCTAGAGCGTATTCTTCCAGAAAGGCTTCCCAGTACTTATCTATGCCTGTGTTCTCGTCGTACTCTAGATTTTGAGCATAATCCATTGGCTTTTTTAGGTCTTGTCGACGGTAGTTTAATCTCATTAATATCTTCCTCTCATTTTTTTAATTTAGTTTGAAAAGTGATAACTTTATGTTCGCTTTTGCCTAGATTTCCTCCTACCGAATGGTCAGACACTAGGTTATCTTCTGTTGATAGGACAATGTCTAGTATGTTGTTTCCTTTAGTAGGTTTGTCAACCCATTGGTGGAGGAATTCATTTTTTACAAAATCTAAAATTCTCTCTCCTTCTGCGTTTAATGTGGAGGTTATCGTGACCCATTGTACACCAGTATCATAGTTGTCTTCTACCCTACATTGTTTATATTGATGCCAATCACTTTTTGTATGGTTGTAATTTTACACTCTACTGGTATGAGGTGGTCCCTGACATATAACATAACGCCGCCACGCTTTTTATTGAGTCTATCTTTTTTTTAACAATTTATATCCAGCTATCTTGTATCCATGTTACTGTGATACCTATTATGGCTAATTCTTCATTGGCTACCAATGCTTTGAAGATATCTACTTTGTTCCGAATAGATTGTGCATTAAACCGAGCCAGTCTGAGGGACTTTTCTATCTGCTCTTTTGTCCTCGGTGGCTTTATTAGCTTCTCCTACTGTCACTGTTTCCTGCAGTGATATTACTAACCAGATTCTGGCTGCTTTCCGTCTTCTTCCCTTGAATGTTCAGTTCACTGAGGTATTTCAAGAGGTTTTCGTTATGAAGGTGTCCTAGTTAAAGTGTGATCCTTCTCTTTTGTATAGTTTTCTATTCCCTATAAATCTGTCCCAAAGGTTTACAAGCCTAACAGTTTTTCTTGGCATATTAGCTCCAGTCTGTCATTGATGCCAATTGACTTGCTAAGGAAGTAGTGGCTTACATTGGTTCTGGGTAGAAGTCCTATACGAATGCCGTTAAAAAATTTCTCACGGATGTTCTCTACAACATTCATCAGGTTGGCTACAAGACCTTCTCTCTGGCCAGTTCTTCCATCTTTGAGAAACAACCCATTTCCTCCACCCTGCACTATGATTGTACTTTTTCTATTTTTTCACTGTCACAGCTGTCTTCTTTGCTCCTGCACCTGGGTAAGAATTAACTTTTCTTTTACATCTATTTTTTTCCACAAAATTTAACCGCTGATCTTTTACAAACGAATCTCCAATTAAGGTTGTTTTCTCTTCTGTTTCCGAGAACACAGCAAATCTAATCGTTACGCTGATTCCTTTTGGGGGACAATTATGGTGTTTTCTGGCTGCTATCACTCTTCTGTCAAGAGCTCTCTTGAATTCATTATTTTTATCCTTGTAAGCTTCTTACTTTGTACCTTGTCTAGGGCTTGTTTCTGTTTCAATTCTGGTTCTGGTCCTAAGCAATTGTTTTCTAAACTCCTGAGAGAGAGAGAGAGAGAGAGAGAGAGAGAGAGAGAGAGAGAGAGAGAGAGAGAGAACGTATAAAACTAATTCAGAATCTCCTCTCATGACATCTTGCGATCCAACTATTTAACTCCGGTGAGGACATTTTTAAAATAGTTTTTTTTACGAGTTGCGTGTTCCATGGATCATGAATTTATTACTTCAAAGTCATCTTATTTATATATAACGTCTCCAGGCTGTCTGGCTTCCACCTTCCTAAAAAACTTTGTGATAAATTGCATGAATGTTTTTTTTCATATTTATTCGTTCATATTCTGAGTCGATAAAATCCTATTTGCAAAGGTTAGATATTAATAGAAGAATCAGACAGACAGTTATTAAAAGAAAATTTCTAAGATTAGACATTTATAGAAATATCAAGCAGACAGAATTATTAGAACCATATTTTCAAATGGCAGACGTATAGAGAAAAATCAGGCAGAAAAGGTTATTAATACTATATTTTCAAAAGCTACATGTTTATAGGAAAATAAGAGTTGTTAAAAGCATATTTCAAAGGTTAGACATTTATAGAAAAATCAGACAGATAAAGTTATTAAAATAGTATTTTCAAAGGCCAGACATTTATAGAAATATCAGACAGACAGAGTTATTAAATGTATGTTTTCTAAGGTTAGACATTTATCAGACAGACAGAGTTATTAAAAGAGAATTTCAAAGATTAGACATTTATAGAAATATTATACAAAGAGAATTATTAAAATTCATATTTTCAAATGTTAGACCTGTAGAGAAAAGTCAGGCAGAGAAAGTTGTTGAAATTATGTCTTCAAAGGTTTTACACGTATATAGGAATATAAGAGACTTATTAAAAGCGCATTTCAAAGATCAGAAATTTATTGAAGATTCAGACACACACCATTATCAAAAACATATTTTCAAAGGTTAAAGATGTAGAGAAAAATCAGACAGAGTTATTAAAAGCATATTTTCAAAAGTTAGACATTTATAGAAAAATCGGACAGATTAATTTAATAAAGATCATTTTCAAAGGTCAGATATTTATAGAAATATCAGACAGACAGAGTAATTAAAATCATGTTTTCAAGGGTTAGACATTTATAGGAATATTAGACAAAGAATTATTGAAAGCATGTTTTCAAAGATTTAGATATTTATAGAAATATCAGACTAACGAAGTTATTAAAAGCATATTTTCAAAGATTAGGCATTTATAGAAATATCAGAAAGATATTTGTTAAAACACGTTTTCAAAGGTTTAGACATTTAGAGAAATATCAGACTGAGAATTATTATGAGCATGTTTTCAAAGGTCAGACATTTCTATTTTAAGATTTTGTTACTGTGTTAAAAAATACACATTATTTCACGTTCCTAGTTGCTTCATTACAAAATTCATTCGAGCAATTCTGGTTCCCGCAGTCTTCGTGATATGGTTTTTTTTCTCTCATTTTTTTTCTTTTGCTGTGGTGAGGGCCGGGGTTGCGCAACGGATGGGGTTATGCCCAAGAACGCTTTATAAGTTGCGTGCTTGTATATACTGATCACGCAATTTTGCGAGTTCATCACGTAATTAGAATTTTTTTTAAATTCCCTATTTTAACTTATATTTTCCAATTCACTTTCCTAATTTATGCATTGTTTTTATTAATCAAGTCATAATTACCTTTCGAGGGTAAACAAGCAACAAATTTTCAACTATTGTATTTCAATTTTCATTTCCTATTAATTTCTTACTTTTTTTGGTGGGCTATCCTGACCCATGATCTTTTGATAAAATGAAGTCTCGATGAAATACCCAATAATTTTATTCAGCAGCGTAATTGTATTTATATTTTGATTGTTTGGTATATTTATAGATATGAGGTTAATAATCTCCATCATAACACAAATCTTATGAAGTTTATTTTCATACGAAAAAAGGATACAATGTCTCTCTAATACGTTCAGGGCCTCCATGTGACCAGTGTTACTGTTATTATTGTTACTGTTGTCGATTTTTTTTTTTATGGTTATAGATGAAAATAAAATAGGGTCGATATTAATGTAATTCAAGATATCGTTCTAGAAAAAAAGTATTTTGTGACACACACACACATATATATGAGCGTGTATGTGTGTCTGCTTAAAAAGTCACAGTATATGCAAATGACTTCAATATATAACCGAATACCACAGGAAAATGATAGACAGGTCAGTACCGAGTGCATTTTCGTGTTTATTAACGCCTCGCCGGGCCACAAATGAATTACAGTTGGAAAGAAGGTTACAAAGTAAACAAAAAGATCAAGAATACCAAATGGTTAATTGTTAAAAGGATAAATATCAAAGAGATGATTCAGGATAATCCGAGATCACGCGGTCACAAACTAAAACGATCGATTTAACTATGAGACATACGGAAGCTTAGCCATACAAAACTCAAAATCCTGTATAAAACTGAATATATAGTTTTGTTGCTTATATTTATCTGCAAAATTTTTTCATGATGATGGCACCGACTTTAAACAAACCAAGACAAATTTAGAATACCTCCATTATTTGGTTTGATGAAACAAGATTCAATTATAATCCTTTTAACTGTGCCGCTACACAGGACTAAGGATCTTGCTTCACTCCAGTTTTTAGGATTATCTACATCTCTCCTATGTATGAAAAATGCATTCGATATTTGACCAGTTCTCACTGAATATTGGTGCTGTTTGATTCGTTATGAAAGTGATTTTCCAGTTTGTCCGTAATATATTTTGAACTTTATATTACTAAACTCTTAACATTACAATCTCTGCAAACAACTATTATCTTGAAAAGCTTTAAAATCGTAGGAATTTCTAAAAAACTTCTGTATGGTTAAGTCTATGGTTTTAGTTTGTGACTGCTTGATCTTGGATTATCCTGGATTATCTCTCATTTTTACCTTTTGACAATTAACCATTTGGTATTCATGTACTTTTTGTTTAGCTTGTAACTTTCTTTCCAACCGTATCTCATTTTTGCCCCGATGATGCATGAATAAACACGAGAAAGCGTTTGGTACTGACCTTCTGCCTGTCACTTTCCAGTGGTATTCGCTTTATATGTATATATGTGTGTGTGTGTGTGTTTTGAAGCTTTTTATGAATGATTTAAGTATACTCAAAATAACGGAGATATTGCATTTAGTACTTCAAGAAGCAAACCAATGCGATTAAGTTACCATGAATTTCGAAAGACCTGCTGAGTTCTTGTATCTTGAATGCGTACGCCCTCGGACTCAATTTAATCTTGTCCAATTAATTCGTCATTTTAAAAGGGGAAGATTAATAATCCCTATGATACTAAATTCTGTGAATTTCGTGTATTTTTTAGACGTATATTATTGCTTAATCATAAAGGGAGGGATATCATGTTGTGTGTATTTTATGACGGAAATTAATCTCTAAGCTTCTTTTTTTGCGTTATTACTCTGTATTAATCTTGTTCATCTAGGAATACTGTTTTCAGTTTATTTCTGCATTCATACACTTGTTTACCTTTATTATGACATGCAGCTTGTAACTTGATATTGTATTGTAGTTTATAATATATATGTCTGTTAAATAAAGCATTTCGTTATTGATAATTACCATTATTTGACCTTGGAATTTATTTGTTTAATTAAATAAAATACTGTTATATTAATTTTATCTTAGTAGCAAGTATTAATATTTCATTTTTAATATTTCTGAATTTTTTTAGAACTTGAGTATATGATCAGAATGTCTGTCTTCGTTATTATACTTACTCATATTTAAGCTTGTGATTTATTAGTTTAATGAAGTAAAATACTATTTTATTAAGTTGTCTTTAGTTGATGGTCTTTTTCCAGTAATATTTCTGAATTATTTTTTTAGAACTTGAAGTGTGCGACCACAATTCTATCCGATCTTCGTTTCTATAAACACCCATATTTAACCTACGAATCTACTTGTTTAATGAAATAAAATAAAATTTCATTGGGTTTTCCCATAGTAGGAGGTCTTATTGCATTAATATTTATGCATATTTTATTTTTAAGAGAACTGGAGTATATACGTATACGGTCGAAATTCCTCTCCATCTTCGTTGTAATAGTTACCCATATTTGACCCAAGAATTTAGTTGTTCAATGACGTAAAATACTTTTTTATAAATCTTACCCTTACTAGCAAGTCTTATTTCAGTAAATTTTCTGAACATTTCTTATAACTTCAATATACGATCAGAATTCATCCCCATCATCGTTCCGATAAATACCTTTGGAATTTATTTGTTGAACTAAATAAAATTTCATTAAGTTTCCTCTTGGCAGCAGACTTTATTTCATTAATATTTCTGAATAATTCTTAGGAGAACGTGAGTACATGACCAGAAGAGTCGCCATCGTCGTCCCTATACGAGAACTTAATGAATTCCACACTCAAATGTGTTTGCGATAGACAGTGCTTTGTTTCTCTCCTCACTCATATCTCATGCAAAGCAAAAACCTACTTTATGCTTGAGGGCAAAAGGGCACGATTCCCCTGAGTAGTTTGCTTCGATCTTCCGTGCTATCTTCGGGATTTATCTATACTGAGTATTATATGGACGTCGGCTATAAAGCCGCCTGAGTAAAATGTTCAATGGCCTATAAATCCGGATAGACCGAGCGGGGATGTCATTATAAAACAATACAGGTCTTATTAGTCAGGTGCATTGGGCGAAAAGGAAACGGAGATTTTTTTTTTTGGGGGGGGGGAGGGGAGGGGTGAGGGGTGGGGGGGGGCGGGCTGGGGAGAGGGACGTCTCTCTCTCTCTCTCTCTCTTTCTCTCTCTCTCTGAAATTCTTCCGTTGTAGGGGTGGGGCCTCCATATTCTCTCTCTCTCCTCTCTCTCTCTCTCTCTCTCTCTCTCTCACCCAGGAGCAAAGAAAATAGCCGAGGCAGTGAATAAAATAAAAGTTAAAAGTAGCAAAAGTGCAGGAGGATGAAACGACTTATTTCTAGAAGAAAGAAGGTCTTGTAACCAACCTGAGGAATGTTGCAGAAAACATCTGTGAGGAAACCGGTAATGGCATTCTTACAGGACTTCTGCCAAGAACCAATGTAAGCCACTCACCGAGGACAAAAGAGAAAACAGAAAAACTCCCCAAAGTGGTAGAGTTAAATGCACAATCTATTCGGAACAAAGTAGATCTCTTCAAATAATTCTTTACTCATATTAACAGTAGGAAGCCAATAAAAAAAAGGCTAGGTTTCTTACTAGATAAGTACGACGGGTCGTGTGCAACCCCGAGCATATGTCAAGAAACATGTTTTTTTCCCCATTAATCATCGTTTGTCTCGAATCTGGATGTGATAGTCCACACACTACAATTATGTCAAAACCTGCGTTCGCCTTGACTTTGTCCTTCCCACTTTTCTGACACTTCCCGGGTCAAACTCGACCCTACAACACCTTTAAGTGGTTACTACACAGTGATTTCCTGTTGAACACTGTTCATTGGTTTTGGCTGTGATACCATATATTGCCATATAGTCCAATTTCCTTCAGATGCCAACTTCTCAGTTTTTTGCATTTTTTTGCAGTTCTCATCAACAATGGCCAGCAGGCAGTATTCTCTGGGCATGGATGCCATCACCTCACTTCTAATGGAATTAGAAAGTGATGTTGATGATAATCTAGAAGTTGCCTATCTTGATAGCAATGTCGTGATAGCTAAAGTAGTGAATGTATGAAAGTGAGAACGTTGGTTTTTGGAATATGGTAAATTTGTATTCTGTCATGTCTGATTATTAAAACATCAAGAAAAGGAATTTTGTTGTCTGTTTCCCATTCATCTTTAAATGTGATGCTGGGAACTAATGTGTTTAATTTTGAAAGGAACTCATTAAAATTGCCCCACCTATTATCCCAAAATCTTAGAGTATCATCTACATATCTCATCCACAGCATGTTTTTGGGTTTTATTGCATTTATTACTGTAGTTTCAAAGTATTCCATGTACAGATTGGCTAAAACAAGACTTAAAGGACTACCCACACTACACCCGAATTTTTGCTTATAGAATGATTCCCCGAATGAAAATACGTTATTAGATGCACATAATTCAACTAACTTTATTATTTTGTCAAGCGCCAATGGGAAATGATCTGAATAGGGGGATAATTTTTCCCTCAGAAACTGAAGAACGTCCTGTATTGGTACTTTCGTAAATAGGGAATCTACGCCAAGGCTTAAAAGTTTTTATGTTGTGAAGTGGTATATGTGCTTCTCTGAATTTGTGACAAAAATCTTCTGAATTTTTAATGTGACTGAGAGAAAAAGTGCCTAAAAAAGGGGAAAGGAGGCCAGCTAACCATTTAGATATTTTGTAATTGAAAGCTCCGGCACATGAAACAATGGGTCTGAATGGAAGATTGTCTTTGTGAGTTTTGGGAAGGCCATAAAAGTAGGGGAGTTTAGGATTAATTACTTTAAATTTCTCTAATAGTTCAATACTCTTTTTGTCTTGGCCAATTAATCTTACTTTCCGAAAAAAGCTCTGTGGGGACATTTTGGAGGGTATTTTTCGTAAGTTTTTCGTAAGTATTTGAAGTGTGTTTTTTTTTTATTCAGTGTGATTAATGCTTTCTTAGTGTTTTGGCAATTTTGGTATTTTCCAAATTCTTCTGTGTCTTCATTTGCATTCACAATTTAAATAACTTAATTGTTTTCATTAATTAATCATTGCCTATCTAATTGAATGTAACACTTGTGAATTACTTTGCATTTACTTAGAATTCTTTTCAAATTTTATTTTTGTTTAGCACTTGTGAAATAATTTCCAAATTTTAGCTATTACCTAACACGAATTAATTAAACAGTAAATTTCCCCGAGAATGTGAATTTCACTTATAAAATTTTGAGTTTGATAATAAATTTATGTATTTTAAATTTTTATAAGTGTTTTATATTTTCTTTCACCAGTATATTTAGTTATGTTTAGGTAGAAATATAGAGTGGTAGTTGAGCTGTTTTCCTTCAATTTAATTGAAATGAATTAGAACCAGGGAAATACTTACACTTTTGAACGTTGTTGATAGAGTGATGCCCTTTAATTAATTTAATTACATATAAGATTACCTCACACCTGTTTTCATGAACTTAGTCTGATTTTCTGAAATGTTGATAAGTTGTTTAAGGGATCAGAGCTGCCTTTAGAGTATTCAGTCGTATTTTACCTGTGATGAAGGTTCAGGTGTCTGGCTGTTGTGAGGTAATTATTTCATGATCGGTAAGTGTAGTAACCAGATACTTGGCACTTCGTCACAACATATATATATATATATATATATATATATATATATATATATATATATATATATATATATCAAACATATATATATATATATATATTATATATATATATATATATATATATATATATATATATATATATATATACAGCGTGCGTGTATGAGTAAGATATTTAGATAGATGTCTACTGATTAGTATATTCCATACATTGCATCGCAGTGCTTCATTCTCTATCTTTGTATTACTATTTATCGATTTATAAACACGGCTTAGTATCTTCAAAATACCCATTTTCACTCAAATCATTTCTATATTTAGAATGTTATAGCAGAATCAGAATTTCAAATATACATATTTCATCCAAGTCATTCTTTAAAGTTGGAGGAAAAAGCATCGAATTATAGTGGGACTATAGAAAATTCTTATTTTTTATTATATTCGGTAATTCACTTTGTAGCCCCACATGAGTTGCCGAGTTTAACCAGGAAACGGCGCACGGAAATGTACGAATGTGACGTCAACGGAAAATTGATCCAAATCGCGCACGAAGCTCCCCACTGCTGACCACCCACCTTCCCCCCCCCGCAAAAAAAAAGTACGTCAATAACTTTGCCTTTCAATTTCATCTCCGAATCGATTCGCAAACAGTGGAGCGAATTCCCTTCCTTTCTTTTCCGTATGTCTGTACCTTTCGTTGTGAAAAAAAACAAGAAATGTCTAGGAGACGATGGATAAAAAAAAGGGGTAACTCAAATCCGGTTACGTCGCGCACCAGAAAATTCTTGTCAACAGACCTCACCTGAAGAAATTGTAAGTATGGGGTGTTAAGAAGTCTTAGGTCTGAACGTTAAGGGGGAAAATAACAGAAGTTTATCTTTATGAATCTTACTTTCTTCGGGAAAAATCGCAACTATAGAAAGAAATTTGATATCCAAATTATATATGCTAAGGAGGATGAGACTATAAGCCCACAGAATGTCAGATGTCTATCTCTATGACTTACTTTCTTAGAGACAAATTACAATTATAGAAAGAACCTTGTATCAACATTATAAATGCTGACAATGAGATGTTCTATAAACTCACAGAAAGTTAGGGATTCCTTGTTTTAAGAATAAAGATTTTTTTATTTTTTATTATTAGAGGGTATTTTGTAAAAAGAAAGTCCTAGTATATGAATAAATATACCAATGCTTGAATAGTTCCATCGAGGTAATATTACTCTTGAAAATGTGTGCATAATTTGGTCACCATAGCAGTGATAAATGTTTGTTGCAGTCCTTCTTGCAAATTGACAGTTATTACGTGGAAGCCTTTGGAGGAATATACTTTTTCCCTTATCGACATCATAAATAAAAAAGATAGATGCTCTGTTAATATACCTGTTTCCCAAGTGATGGACTTGAAATGGAACCTCACATTGGTCTTGAAACAGCATCAAACAGTTGAGTTTAAACATCAAGACAAGTGAGCTAACAACAGGTAAGGAAATTAAAAATGAAATTGCACTTTTCAGCGTTGAGAGCAATGCAGACAAAAGCTAGTATACGAGACTTTAAAAGAGTATAGGCCAAGCCTGATGGGAAGTTACAAGCGTTATATAAAAAGGGCCATGAGAACATCATCCGGGCAATTCTGCCGAAATTGCAGTCTCCAGCAGTACTATGGAGGTGTTGCATGACACCTCAATGTAATTCTTCTCTCTCTCTCTCTCTCTCTCTCTCTCTCTCTCTCTCTCTCTCTCTCTCTCTCTCTCGTGTTTGCACCATTTCGCACTGCTTCCTCGTGCATGCACGACAGCGGTATGTCCTGATCAGCCGGGAAATCGAAGCTCCCTAAAAATAAATCGCGCGTCACGACTTGGCGACCTCATCTTCGTGCCAAGCTAGCTTATATGATTTCTCTCTCTCTCTCTCTGATCTCTCTCTCTCTCTCTCTCTCTCTCTACGACGCGACAGGCTTTTACCTCCCGCGGAGTCCCGCCCTGGAAAATTCTGAAGGGAGCGGAAAATGACCGTTGTTCCAGCAACGCTGGAGGACCCTTAAAGAGATCTCTGTATAACTTGATGACTTGCGCGCGGAATGTGGAACGTTTCGTGTTAGCTAGCTGACGTCCTCGAGCTAGTGTTTGAAGAGGTTTTAAGTAGGAAAGGGCTGAAAGGTGGGGGCGGTGGTGGGGGCGGGGAATGGGGGGAGGGCGGGTGTCGGGGGCGGGTTTGAAGATGGGAATTACATTTGGCTCTAAATTTTTAGCGTCGCTCTCTCTCTCTCTCTCCCCAGCAATACTACCTTTGTGTTGGGGTGGAAGCTTCTACCGTATATTCCCACCTCTCTCTCTCTCTCTCTCTCTCTCTCTCCTGAGAGTGGATTTGTAGGAATTAGTCTTGTTCTATACTTCCATTATATTTGGACTTTCCTGTTTTGCTCTTAAACACTTTACAGTAGAACAACAATATTCAAAACAGAATGTTTTCCAGTTTGTGAAATCACCTATGCAGTTTTACCAGTGTTTTTTTTTTTTTTTTTTTTTTTTTTTTTTTTTTTTTAACTTCCATTACTTGTAAATCTCAGTCAATGAAATTTCAGTACCCTATTTTTCCTTAATGAAAAAAATTTGTTTTCCTCTGAAACAAAAAATTTTTTCTGTCGACCATGATAGCTGTTCATTTTTGCTAATGGTTCAGAATTCATTTCGGGATTTCTCTATGTGTTCAAACCAGATATAAATATAGGTCAGTCATGATACCCACTATCCATGGAAATAGTTACTGCTAAATTTGTTAATCCTGGGATTAAGTTTACATCACACCAGTTACGGATTAACCATAAGGTAATGTGCTTTTCACTTAGTGATTTATTAACAATACATATCCTAGTTCCACGAGAAATACTGATGCATTATAATAAAAATAGGATTGATAGAGTGATAGCATACATTCGTTAAGATATTGTCCTTTCCACTTCGTTATTATCCTTACATTTCAAAGTTCCACAGGAGTCCAAATGCATTGCAATGGATAAATGAATGATAGGGTGATATTATACATTAGTTTGTTCAGGCCCTTATGATCTCCAAATTAGATCTTTGATCATTATCATCGAGAGAGAATTAAATTACAGGATATAGTTTTAATCATTTTACTTGCGTGTCCAAAATGCGTAGTACGAACAGAACAAAGTCTATAGAATAACTGATAATTTTTGCGAGAATGTTAATCTGATTTCTGATGAGTCGGTTTTAAATACAGTAAGTTATTCCTCTCAAATATTAAGTGTTCAATTAACATCACATGATATTATACCGATGCTTAATTTACTGTTTATACAAAAATAGTTCTGTTTCTTGAGAAAGAGAATAAGTTTTTTTCTTATGAAATAGAATACTTAATGCATTATTGTTTGTACTATAATTTTACAAACACACATATACATGTACATATATCTATATATATATATATATATATATATATAATATATATATATATATATATATATATATATATATATATATATATACATATAGTATACATATACATACACACACACACACACACAACACACACACACACACACACACACACACATATATAATATATATATATATATATATATATATATATATATATATATATATATATATATATATATATATATATATATATATATATATATATATATATATATATATATATATATATATATATATATATATATATATATATATATATATTACTTCAGGGGGTACCATTGTACATCAGTAGAAGGCCATAATTTATTATAAAAAACGTTTCGCACACAAATCCCGGTGCATCATCAGTCTGTGACAATAAGAGTAATTACATACTAAAAAGGAATTCACAAAATTACAAGGTAATTAAAAATTAATGGCTTAAAAAACAAAGCCGAAGTTAAAAGTTGAATTTAAAAAAAAGAAAAAAATACCGTAAGAAGAGAGAGAGAACCAAGACACCAACCATCCAAGGATAAAGTCGAAGAATGAATTGCAAAACCTGACCTCCCAAGCAAAAAGTCAGTTCTGCCAAATACCACGGCTTCACCGAGGGCCCAGATCATCTAACTACTCTGGAGTCATTACTTATTAAAAGGGTAGTTCCCTCTTTGAACAATAACACCACGGTTTCACCTCTGTATTTAGAATAACTGACTTTTTGTTTGGGACGTCAGGAATTGCCATTCCTTCTTCGTCTTTAGCCTTGGATGGTTGGTGTCTTGGTTCTCTCTCTCTCTTCTTACATTGTTTAAAAAATATTTTTTACTTTTAAACTTCTGCTTTACTTTTTAAATCAATAATGTTTAATTAGCTTGTAATTTTGTGTGCGAAACATTTTTTATAATAAAGTATGGCCTACTACTGATGTATCGTTGTACCCTTGAAGTATTGTTATCTTCGCCGACCAGTGACATATATTATATATATATATTATATATATATATATATTATATATATATATATATATTATATATATATATATATATATATATATATACATTATATAATATATTCATTTATATTTGTTACACCAAGAACACCGTATATATGCATACTATACAATATTGCAACATGTTTAATAAAGTATTCTTATACCAAGATATCTTAAATAAGTAATTTTTAACGGTTACCTTAAGTAGTCGATCGTTACTGTAGACCTTTCAACGTACCTGAAAAGAGAAATGAAATGAAATGATGTGAAATAGTGGTTTTGATTTTACTAAGTTGAAGGTGTTTGTGTTAAGAGCAACTAATAAACAGAAATTTTTTATTAAATCAATGTAAGCCTAGGGAATAAGTGCTTGCATCGATAGTAATGATGAATTTTATGTTTTTGAGTAAGGGAACATACACTACTGTTACTGATTAATAATAAGAATAATAATAAACTGTGGCACCGTGGCCGAGTGATTTATTTCACCAATGGACAGGTTAAGCAACATTGATGCTCTTCGGCGTTAATTTCTTGGGAAAGGATCTCTACCATAACTTCCTGTCTACTCAGCTGTAAATGAATACCTATTTCTGATGGGGTGGGGTCCAATTATGGGTTAAATAGCAAAACTCAGCAATGATGGAAAGAAATGAAAGATCAAACGCCAACGACGTAAATGGGTTCTCTGGTAACAGAGTAGCTTCGTCCGGCAGCCAGGTATACATCCCAATTGACGGGGAGGACGGTGAGATACTTGGAGGTCGTCATCCAGCAATTGAGCACCATACCAACGACAGTAACCAGCAACCAGAGACTGCAGTTACAGAGGCAAACCAGAAGAAGAAATGGACTAGAGAAGAAAATAAGGAAATATGGAGATGCTACATCAGAAATAACTCTGGAATGAGAGAAATAACACCCCTCAAACTGAACAGAGGCTGGTAGACCAAGTAAGGAACATAAAGAAAACGAACTGGTTCTCCATAACAGAAAGAGAGGAACTGGAAGGAGAAATAACAAGAATAAAGGATACCAGCTCTTCGGAACCAACCAGAAAAGACTATACAGTCAACTAAGAGGGGAAGCCAACTACCAAGATATTCCTGAAGTTGAACCAAGTAAGAGACTCTGGGAAAACATATGGAGCAATCTGATATCACATAACAAACAAGCAACATGGCTCTAGGAAATCAAGGCGGAAGAAATGGGGAGAGTAAATCAAAGATTCACTGAGATCACAACAGACACGATAGGACACCAACTAAAGAAAATGCCCAACTGGAAAGCCCCAGGTACCGATGAAGGCCACAAATAGCAAAACAACTCTGTCACTGTACCAAAAACCACCATGTGCCCAAATGTATGACCACGGGGAGAATATCCTTAGCACAAAAAGACAAGAACAGAGGAAATATAGCAAGTAACTACAGGCCTATCACCTGCCTGCCAATAATGTGGAAATCACTAATGTGTCATCAGTGAAAAGCTATACAGTACTCGCCACCTAAGCTGTAGATAAGGAGTTATTGTCTCCTTATCTCCTGGCATTTAGCATTGGATTACAGACTATTGCGTGGAATTGGATTATGGATTGGATTGTTCTTGGATAATTGTGCGATTGATGGTGACAACTAAGAACAAACCTTGATTGTATAAGATTGTGACCAGGGATATAAGATTGATATTGATGACGACGACTACGGCTGGACCTTGGAATTGAGAGTGGAATCGTTCTTGGAGGATTGATATCCCTGAAGTTGACAACTGGAACGAATTTGAATTGAGAGATTGACTGCTGACCATACCGATTGATGTAGAAGTACCGTTCGTTATGGTACTGTGGCTCTAGTGCCATTAACTTGGAGTGCTGGAGGCACTATTTGCCTATAAGGCCTCTTATATATGTGTCAAATAATCTTGGGTTGAGTTCATCTATGTTAGGTTGTGGGTTTGCTTGGTTATTGGTTTTTAAGTGTTATATGTTAGGAAATATAGTATTAAGGTATTTGAGTAGTTTAAATATCCTTATATCCAAGAGTCTGGTTACAGATAAAGTAAGTAGAAATTTGTGTAGTGAGGAGACTATTGTCTCTAAGGGGGATCAAGGGTGTGGGGGTTGCTTTAGTGCATCCCGCCATAATACAAATACATGGGAATAATAGAAGGAGAGGATAAAAAATACCAAGAGATGAAGGACATGATCAGGAAAGAATATATGCAGAAACTTCAGGCGATACTCAAGTCAAAACTCAACACCAGAAATATGATGAAAGCCTAAACACATGGGCAGTACCAGTTATCAGATACAGTGCAGGAGTAGTGGAGTGGATGAAGGCTGAACTCCGCAGCATGGACCAGAAAACTAGAAAACCCATAACAATATTCAAAGCACTCTACCCAAGAGCAAATACAGACTGACTAAACATAACACGGAAGGAAGGAGGGAGAGGGCTACTAAGCATAGAGGACTGCATCAACATTGAGGGCAGAGTACTGGGGCAATATCTGAAAACCAGTGAAGATGAGTGGCTAAGGAGTGCACGGGAAGAAGGACTGATAAAAGTAGATGAAGGCCCAGAAATATACAGACAAAAGAATGACAAAAGAACAGAGGAATGGCACAACAAACCAATGCATGGACAGTACATGAAGCATGGCAATGGCTACAGAGGAGAGAACTCATGAAGGAAACAGAAGGAATGTTATCTGCGGTACAAGACCAGTCCCCCTGAACCAGAAATGTTCGAAGAACGATAGATGAGAATAACATCTCACCCATATGCAGGAAGTGTAATATGAAAAACGGGACCATAAGCCACATAGCAAGTAAATGTCCGGCTCATGCACAGAACCTGTATAAAAATAGGCACGATTCAGTAACAAAAGTCCTCCACTGTAGTCTGTACAAGAAACACCAGCTACCTTGAAGTAATAAGTGGTACATACACCAACCTAAAGGAATGATAAAAAATGATCAAGCAAAGATCCTATGAGACTATGGTATAAGAACAGATAGGGTAATACATGCCAATAGACCAGACGTGACGTTGATTGACAAAATCAAGAAGAAAGTATCAGTCATTGATGCCACAATAATGTGGGACACGAGAGTAGAATAGAAAAAGAGAGAAAAGATTGATGGGTATCCGGACATGAAAATAGAAATAAGAAGGATATGGGATATGCCATTGGAAATTGTACACATCATCATAGAAACACTAGGCACAATCCCAAGATCCCTGAAAAGGAACCTGGAAAATCAAGATGCTGAAGTAACTCCAGGACTCATGTAGAAGACTGTGCTCCTAGAAACAGCACACAGTGAGAAAAGTGATGGACTCCTAAGGAGGCAAGATGTAAGCCGGAACCCCACTCTATAAAAACCACCCAGTCGAATAGGATGACTGTGATAGACCGAAAAATAATAATAATAATAAAATAATAATAATAATAATAATAATAATAATAATAATAATAATAATAATAACAATAATAATAATAATAATAATAATAATAAATGTTAATGAAATCCTACAATTTTTATAATATATATATTTTTTACGGTTTTATAACCTGACTTTCCCGCCAGCGTTCAGTATTTCAAAATTAAGAAGGGGGTTAGTAATTTCGTGTCTCCCTCGTATTATTCTAGCGGGGGTAAGGAACATTGGGGATAGAAGGGCAGGTCACGGGTACAAATGGTCTGCAGGGGGGGTTATAAGTTTATATATATATAATATAATATATTATAGGGGACTATATATATATATATTTTTTTTACCCCATATATATAAATATATATATATAAAATATATAAATATTTATATAGGGATAAGATATATATATAATTATATATATGTATATATATATATATATATACCTATAGATAAATATATATATATAATCTTTATATATATATTATATATATTATATATATTATATATATGTATCTATATATATTATCTATATAATTTATAAATAATATAATTATATATATTATTATATATCTATATATTATATATTTATATATATATTATATATAATATTATATAGATATATATATATATATTATATTATATATATATATAATATAATAATATATTATATATTATATAGATATAATATATGATTAGAATATAGGATATGATATATTATAATAGATAAATTATACAATAATACATATTAACATATATTATGCATATATATCGATTTTTATCCATTACACAATTGGTTTTGTGCAAATTTTAAATGCAAATTACTACAGCAGAGTCCAGCTGGCTTTACAGCTAAGCCTGCCTACTGATTACTTCACGACCATTCCTTGAAGCTGATTGGTTGGAAATAGTTTTGAAAAGTTCGTTAATCTGGGGTTCTTTTCATCTTCATTTATTTTGCAATGGTTGTTTTGCTGAACTAAAATACGTTGTGCTGATTATAATATAATTCACGAGGAGGTGAAAGACGATTCTGTTACAGCTGTGAAGTTCATGCACGCCCGGCAGCCAGGAACTTTTGTAAATAAGACCGCATATGCATTGAAGTACTGAAAAAAAATTGACTACTAAAATATTTGGCATGTGTTATACATTCCAATACTTACATTAGTTATGCGGTTCTCTTTTAGAGGTAAAATAGCCGTATTCCGATCCGAATGAAATGATTGTTTATCACCTCCGGCGTACCAACCCTCCCGTACATTACCTCTTCATGGAGGAGCTTTGCCTGTGTTTTTGAAATATCGCTCCACGAAGGGATTTGAAGAGTAGCCTCTTCTTCGAAGAGGGAAGGTGGTGGTTTAAAAATACAGCCCTCACTCTCATTTTGTGTCCACGCCAGCTTGTCATCTCAACGCACCATTTTGAATCAGTCGATCGCTACGCCATTCCATTTCATTTCACTTCGCTTCAACTTAACGTAACTTCTTCTTATTATAAATGCTTTGCTAATACATTTACAAATCCTTACCACAATTTACTTAAATTAAAAGTAAATATCTTCACTACTAAATTAAACTAAAGAATTGCTTAACGTAAATGCGTTATTGTAAATTACAAAGATTCAACAGCAAATCGTTTCTTAAGTAACGTAATAATCGTTCATGGCTAGTTTGCAGCATTAACTTACAATTATTCAAATGGAAATCGTTTCCCAAGTAACATAATAATCGTTCATCGCTTGTGCGTTCTATTAACTTGAAAAACTCATTCAAAAGTAATATTTTTACCAACCTTACATAAAGAAATCATTCCACACTACGGCGTCATAGTAAATTAAAATCATTACTGAAAATAAAAAAGCAAAGAGTTCGTCACATACCATTATTTACGTTCTCCGAGAGAGAGAGAGAGAGAGAGAGAGAGAGAGAGAGAGAGAGAGAGAGAGAGAGGAGAATCCATTAATTCAAAAGCCAAGAGAAATATTCTCATTAATAAGAACCGATCAGTGTCGTAAATTTTCTCTTGTGGCTTTCATTTCACACAGTGCGCTTTTTATATACACGCCATTGTCCATAACAATCTTGCCAACCATTTTATTCCTTTACTAAGTACTTCCGCCACCATGAGTGAGCTAAATTAACCATTACCTGTCATGTTCAAGTGGGTTTTGTTTTCGTTTTATTACTCAAGACTTGCATATACCACAAGCATCAAACTGCACATGGAGTGCCATCTCTACCCATTACTTCCTCACTAGAAAGCTGCCAATAGTTCCTGGAATTAGCCATCCCATTTCCTTCAGTATATTTTAATATACTACATTCTCGTGTCGTTCCACGGAACACACCAGCACTCTACTAGTGCCACCAAGGACGCAATGCCTCCATAAGTGCCACTGCACCTGTATAGCACATACAGGGTGCCCACACAAATTCATCAGTGTTTCCACGCATAAGGACATTTAAGCGTCAGGAGCACTCCAAATTTACCTAATATCTGCCCATAAGGACTATCAAGCCTTCAGCAGCACTCATCAGTGTGACTTCTACGGTGCCACCTTATTAAGAAGGTACCATTCAAGAAGTGCCACCAGCATACGGGACACTTCCCAAGCGCCACAAGGTACTCAATCTTTTCAGAATTGTTCATCACGAACACCACCACAGTTACAGAACCCATTTTTAGGTGAGTGCCACCTTACCAAAGAGGCATTCCCATCCAGTACTATTCCTGGCACGAATTTCTCCTTTCATATCTGACTGAGTCTCTACTGCACAGCCCAAGGGAAATGTCTACCCCTGCTTCAAAGCCCCAGCACGAGGGCTGGACTAACGGTAAGCGGTGAATGCAGAGGTTCTGCACTACTTGTTGTGACATACGACCGGTGCCTGAAGTGGTCCCTGCCATGGCGATAGACTTTAGAGGGAATCCTCCTCCATGACTACCAAATCGCCCTCCCTGATGATCTTTCTCCCGAAGCCTATCGGTGGATATATCCTTCAGCTGATGTCGAAGACCGGGTCTCCCTTATTTCAAGAAAGGCACTGCCAAGGGCTGCCAAAGTCAGGAAGGATGAGGAAAACCGGTTTGAATGAATGGATAGCAACATCTCTACTGTTCCCACAGTCCTCCTCAATGTAAAAGTCCCCCTATTGGGCAAGGAGACTTATGAAATCACATCATGGTACTTTGGAGTAGTGGAGAAATTTCATGATGTCTATCAGGTCATATTGGGCAGTGAGCTCTTGAAGCCCTATCTTCCCTGAACACAGCTCCCACTACCAGATGCACCTGACTTATGCAGCATGCCCAATAATCCATCCCCAGCTTTGGATTCTTGAACTAGGGACTCCGATGTCGTGGGCATCACGCTTTCCATTCGTGTGCCTGGCCACTTCACCACTTGCCTCCTCCACTTCCGAACAGGTTAGCCTACAAGTCAACCCCGGACTTGTTCCCGAGAGTGGTTCAGAGGAGGAACCATTAACCTCCCCGCATCTAATCACCTCCAGAGAGGCCTCTTCACCTGTATCCGAGGATACTGCAAACCTTGGTAACCCCTCAGATTTGCGACCTGAGGTGCCATCTCCACCCCATCATCCAGTGCCAAGGAAGAAGTTCTGGAAAGGTTTTGCCAAGACTGTGGCAGGAAGGGTCACATGTCAGCACGCTATGGAGGGTGTGCCAATCACAAAATACCTACCATTGCTATGGCTGTTACCCATTCCTCTTCATTAGGCCCCCCCAGCTAAGGGCCCTATAACAGAAGCACCTCTCCAAGGCCCTTATCCTGCAAGACATGTCAGAGCCTTTGATGACTCTGGCATGTAAATCTACCTGATATGGGAAGGCAGAATTCCCCACAGGCTAGCGTTAATAGACGCCAACTCATTACCATTGAAAGTATCAACCACATCAAGTTGATCCTTCTAAAAGGCAAACTGAGAGTCACAAGACCTCACCATTCAAAGGTATGTACCCTTGCAGTAGCCAGTTATATTCCTTGAGGGCACGACCATCTCCTGGGGCAAGACTTCGGATCCCATCCTCATTACCAACAAGCTAGGGGTTTTAACCCCACAACAAACTCCTCCAGAGCAAGGACCCATAAAAAGACCCACTTCCTCACAGGAGAATAGTCATCAGCAGTTTCCTTCTTCACCATGGAAGGAAACTGACCACTCACAGTTCCGCTGCAAAACCTTCAATATAATAGGGCACTCCACTAATTGGTCTGGGTTCCCTAACAAGCAACGTGCAGTGGACACTGTCACTGCATCCCCTCCAAGAGGCCAAGCCTTCCACATGAGACAGGAACCCCTGTCTCCTATCACCACGGGCACACCAAGAGGTTTTGCACCTCTGGGACTCCAACTCTCTGCCAGTGCCACTTGCGAGCACTGGGCAGTGCCATGCTCCACCCAGCCTGGGCATCGAGCCCCCATTACACCTAATCCCCATTCCTGGCCCCGGTATAGTGTCAGCACCAGAGCCCAACAAATCAGTGATCGTCCTATTGGAGATCTGCTAAACTGCATGGAGCTTATCACAGCCCATTGTCCATCTCCAGTCCATGATTCTTCTTTGTCATCACCTTCGGTGGCCGAGGATGAACCTCTGGCAGACCACTCCATTACACTGTCACCGGTTGACCAGAAATTGCCCGACCAGGAGTCAGACTTGAGTCTTATGCTTACAGCAGTAGGCTGTACCTTTACGACGGCTGTCGCAGCAGCCAAAGTAGGTGTTTGCTACCACGGCCTCTGCTCCTGATGGCATTTCTGGCCTTTCCCCAGAATCAGTGACTCTGTCACCTCCTAGGACTGGTGTAGCCAGGTCCTGGAGGAACCAGAAGAAGAAGAAGTGACACAAGGAATTCACCAACTAACCAAAGAGCCACATGCTCTCCTTGGCACCTGTGCCCTAGGTACAGTGGTGCATTCAATTGCAGAGTGATCCTGATGTCTACCCAGAGAAGGTAGCCAGCCTGATCTCTGTTCAGGCTCTGTCCAGTAGACTAACCTCTTAACCACTAGAAATATGTATTACTAATCCTCACTCTAATGTCATAATCACCTCATCCAATTTCCATCTTGATACTCACCTGATCACCCGCCTATCATCACACATCATTAACTCACACCTTACTTATTTTAACCCTTTAGGTTACTCAATCTCAAATATTGCGTACCTAGTAAGAAAATGATTGCATAATTGTTAATTAATTGCATAGAGTAGATTAGCGCCATTTAGTTTAGTATCAGGGCATTAGGGTAGTAGCAAGTAAGAATTTTCCATATAACCTTACGTAGGGTTAGAGTTAGCCTGTCATTACAGATGACTA
>NC_087200.1:48651457-48658957 GCF_015104395.2 Macrobrachium nipponense
GGGTTATTGCATACAATAAGGCCATATTATGTTCCATAAGAGTGAAATCTGCTATATATTTCAAAATTGTAAGAAAATGTCACATGTAGCCAAAGTAAAAAGAAAACACATTTACGAAATATTTTCAGAACTTTTGTTCACTCATCGCTAATGCATTTGACCGAAAAGAAGTCATCAAACCCCAGTTTCATTGTTAGATTAAAAATAAAATGTCATAACGTTATAATTACGTTTAAAGCAGGTATAAAAGTTGAAACGGTCCTATTTGATTGATTTTACGCCTGAAAGCTGAAGAAATGTAAATATGTAAATACAAAAGTAGAATGCGCCCATTGATATCAATGTGTGAGTGGAGCGAGTGACGCAACCTTTGGAGTGGCGATGCAACAAGAACCACTTGATTTAACACATGTGGGTCCACAATGAGTAGCGACAATTAAATTATCTTGAAAACATTTATTGCATATTTGTTACAAGAATATTTCGATCTTCATACAAATAAGATTATTTATGATTAATTTTTAACCACTCCAAAAATGATGGCTTACTAGCAAATATTCGTCTATGCAAATATTCTTTTGTCAAAACCAAGATTTTGTTCCAAGGCCTAGGTGTGTTAGATTTCTTTACTTTACACTCAGCATTCACATCTCCATATTAACAAATTCTGGCCAGAAAGCAAATGAGGTTATGTACATATTCTTGCACTTCAAGTTACCCTGTGAAAGAATATATTATACACCCAAAGCAAGCAAAAGAACTTTTAAGAAAATAATACTTTGAGCCAGTTAAAAAAAGGGGGGTTTCCATATGCTTTGATACTAATGCTATTAGATATTTCGAATAATAGCCATCCTCTCCATATAATCAAAATTATCATTATCTTATTCCTTAAAGAACAGGTAATCTCTACAAATAAATTCATTGGTAACGGATTACATCACAGAAGGCTTAGATTATTTTTTTATGCCTATAAATCGTTTTGCAACATACAGGCAGCTTAAACACAGCCTAAAACTTCAACATTCAAAGAAAACGCAATAATTCATTTTACAATTTTGAAAATGTTGTTATGACTGTTGAGCTCATTAGGTCTACTGTTGTAATGCTGCAGAGGTAGTTATGTT
This sequence comes from Macrobrachium nipponense, assembly GCF_015104395.2. Classification (NCBI taxonomy): domain Eukaryota; kingdom Metazoa; phylum Arthropoda; class Malacostraca; order Decapoda; family Palaemonidae; genus Macrobrachium; species Macrobrachium nipponense. The sequence continues at coordinate 48,652,585 of NC_087200.1, forward strand.
GACCAGCCCGAGGAGCATGTTGAGTGCGTTGTCATTGATGGCTAACCTTATCTCACTGTACTTTAAACTAAGCAACGTAGACAAAAGAAAAAAAAAGTTTAAATCACATAGATTACGAATTATATACCATTGCATAAAAGGGATATTATTTAATGACCATAAGGAAAATAGTGCTGGCGGTGAATTCGCAAACTTTTCGACATGTATGACATTGGAAAAAAAAGTTTAACACTACTTGGCAAAGCAACGGTCAAGCTGAGTCTGAGAGTCTGGACGATACAAAAAGAATCATCAGATTTGAGCACCAGATTTGAGCATCACAGTACTAATTCTTACTTAAAAAGTACAGAAATAGAATATTAATAAATGACTGTGACAATGGAACTAAGAAATAGGAATACCCTTTATATTCACAGATAAAACAAATACTTCCTGAATAAGCGCGAAAGACAACGGCATTTCCTGACTGAATTATTAAGAAGAACGCTTGTTTTGGATGAATAATGGCGACTGGAAAGCATTATTTTTCGGCCTGAGCAAGAAAAAAAGGAGAATATTAGGACTAGTGGGAGGTTTATGCAACCAGTCCTGACAGATGACTGGATAAAAGGTAGGGTTATAAAAGAGTCATGTTATTAAAGTCTAGGATGTTATGAAATGGTAGACTACCCTGTGGTAGGGGTGTAAGAACACTACCACCATAGGTCCTACGTGTCGTAAAAGGCGACTAAAAGGACAGCTGCTGCCTTGCAGTCGGACCTTTTTTAGTCAAAGGCTAGGCCCACCGCCAATAACTGTGGAAACTGCTGCCTTACAGGCGGACTTTTTAGTCAAAGGCTAGTCCCACCGCCAATAACTGTGGTTGATGATAGCAAGGGCATGCGGTTGTAAAAACCCCTTTGCCATAAAATAAACCATGCTGATGTTGTATGGAAAGGTGCATCGGGCAACCGTTATCCCCTTAGTGCAGGGATAACTGTGGGAAAGATGTTATGAAAGGGTCGGGTTATTAAAGGGTAGGGTTATAAAAGGGTAGCATTAAGAAAAGGTAAGGCTTTAAATGGGTAGGGTTATGAAAGGGTAGGGTTATAAAACGGTAGGCTCAAGGGTTAAGTGGAAGGTCAATGACCCTAATTTGCACAGATAAATGATCGGTACTGAAACTTGGAGTTGGGGGTCTGGTGCGAGAGGTAATGGGTCCTAATGAGCTCTGAGAGCCACCTGAGATGATGATGATAATGATGGTTTAATAAGGAAATGAGGTTAATATGTTGTTAGTATAACGTCTATCTTATTGTCATTGTCATCAAGATATTGATATCATTGCTAAACTGCTTTATATATTATGACCGTTTCCATGTCGGAAGTAGGAGTTCGAAGGGGATGTTATAATCCTTTTCCCTGAGCTGATTATTCCTATTTTCCACCGGCCCCCATATAGGTACCATCACATCCCCCAAGTAGTCATGACGTCAGATAATCACCAGTTACTTATTTATTAGTGACTCACTCCCCTACTTTCCTCATCTCTTCCTTGTTCATAGGCTGACGCGTAACTTCAGATAGTATGGATTAATTCAGCCCTTTAATCTAAATTAAAATTGAATCCTTTATTCCAGCTGTAAGCCGTATACATTAGATAAAATTTCTACTCACACATATCTTTACAAAAGAGCTTTACAGAGAATATTACATAAATATACATACCTTCATCAAGTTTAATTTCATTTGTTAAAAATCTTAGTAATGGCAATAGGAGTTACTATATGACATCAAGACTTTACTAAATGATATTCGCGCTGTCTCTTGGGCCCCTAACTACAACCCAGTTTCTGGCCTTTTATTTTACCTCCATTCCGGCTTCCTTATTTTCATCCTGCTTTCCAACCGCTCTAACTGTTATTCTTTATTGCGAGTATGTGTTTTCTCCGAGTTTTACGTGTAGATCCCCGTACATCATCTCATGTATTTTTTTTTATCTCTATTTAGCTGTTCAGCTTCTCAAATTCCCTCTTTTCATGGTCCTTAATCGATGACAATGGGCTGAAAGCGCCACAGTCTTTGTCTTGATAGCCTAAATTTCGTGATTCATTCCACATGTAATGAATCATGAATCACAAATATGACGTAAACTTATTCATATGGTGAGGAGAAAAGTATATCTTAGTTTTACCAGACCACTGAGCGGACTAACAGCTCCCCTTAGGGCTGACCCGAAGGATTAGATATATTTACGTGGCTAGGAACCAATTGGTCACCTAACAACGGGACCTACAGCTTATTGCGGGATCCGAACCACACTATATCGAGAAATGAACTTCTATCGCCAGAAATCAATTTCTTCTTGATTCGGCGAGGAAAATACAAAATATATTTGGAACGAGTCTTTTTAGTTGATGATTCAGTCGTAGCTGCGTAATGGCTACTCGAGATGAGAGTATTACAATACAGTGTTGAATGGCGAAACAGAATCATATTCAGACTCTCCTGAAAATATATAGAACGAAGATTTTTATTTCCATAGCTGGCATTTAACGTTGAGTTACAGCTTTCTGTTTGAAATTCGAGCAGATGGTTTTACAGTTTTATTATTTTTTGTTTATCAATAATAAGGAAGATGGAAATCCGTTTGGTTAACAAGAATGGTGGTAATAATATGGACCCTATGTGTGATTTCTTTTTTACGTTAAACAAAAAAGCACCCAGTTCTTTACAAGGAATGGAAGAAGTTAGTGACCATAATCATTCCGTTTCCCTTGTTTAGGAAAACATCTCGATAATGCAGAATTTGAGGAACTTTGTCGTATATGAATACTTTTGAGACGGGAAAAATTAAGTAACGACCAAAAGACCAATTAAAGAAAATCCTTCAGGCTGACTCTAACGAAAACAACGTTAATGACAGTGGGTTCAGGAGAGGCCAATTTTCCACAGCGAACGGAAAGAGAAAACAAATTGTTTAGATAATACTTTTTAACTAATTCGATAAAAAGTTTAATTTACGATATGAAATTTCAGCGAAATTCAATAGTAAAATTGTATTTTATAAAAAATTTAATTTCTATTTTATATTTGGTTTTCTTCACCTGGGATAAAAGTTTTTTTTAACTAAAAAGAAAAAACCGGTTACTTAGAGGCGTCAAAATTGAATCCATTTTAAATTAGTGATTATTAAAAGTAGATAGATGCAAATATGAAGAGATCAGAGGAATAGAACGTATATTTCCGCCTGAAAATAAAAGAAAAAAAACGAAAGCAATGATAAGACATACCGACAGACAGACATTCAGAACTCACATTTTTCAAAAATACCGACATGACATTAGACAGCAAATATGCAGAAAAGACTTACAGACAGACAGACAGACAGACAGAGAGAGAGAGAGAGAGAGAGAGCAAAGGATCCTGGAGCACTTCTATTTCAATGCGGGGAGTCAAAAAGGAGACCGAAGGGAGGAGACAATCGAGGGAGATTTTCTCTCAGGGAGCTTGAAAGAGTAGAGGCCCCTTTTGTGTGGAGGCTCCTCCACACAACCCCAGACTACTAGTTATTCTTCTCTTTCTTCTTTCATTCTTCTTCTTCTTCTCCTCTCTTTCTCTCCACTCTTTCTTGTCCTCCTTCTTCTTCTCCTCTTTCTTCTTCTTCTTCTCCTCCTCTTTCCTTTTCTCCTCCTCTTTCTTGTCCTCCTTCTTCTTCTCCTCTTTCTTGCCCTTCTTCTTCTTCTCCTCTTTCTTCTTCTTCTCCTCATGCTCTTTCTTCTTCTCCTTTTTCTTCCTCTCCTTTTTCTTCTTCTTCTTCTCCTCTTACTTGTCCTCCTTCTTCTCCTCCTCATTCTTGTCCTCCTTCTTTTTCTCCTCTTTCTTCTTCTTCTTCTTCTTCTTCTTCTCTCTTCTTCTTCTCCTTTTTCTTCTTCTTCTCCTCTTACTTGTCCTCCGTCTTCTTCTCCTCCTCGTCCTTGTCCTCCTTCTCCTCCTCTTTCTTGTCCTCCTTCTTCTCATCTTCCTTCTTCTTCTTCTTCCCCTCCTCCTCTTTCTTCTTCTCCGTCTTCTTCTTCTCCTCCTCTTTTTTGTCCTCATTCTTTTTCTCCTCTTTCTTCTTCTTCTCCTTCTTCTTCTTTTCCTTGTCCCTGACGTAACAGACTTACAATGACAGTATTGCGTATCAAACTCTCGTAGGAAAAGGAGCGGAAGAGGGGATAGGGGGTGAATAATCCCCCCACCCCATTCCTACGTTGGATATAATGAATGCCGACGCCACGCATTGTAGTGAGGCATTGTTCCTCAAGCCGCGGTTCTTTGTAGTCAGAGTTTTTCTCCACATGACATTGAGTTTTGCATGTAATTAAAACGTCACGGTCATTGGTGGTGCGTTCCCTTTATATGGATTACGAGTTAATTTATTTTGAACAGTTGCCTTGCCGTTCTGTTTCCATTTTGAATCTGTCAGAGATTTGTCCTATTCTTCAGGGAGATGTCTTTAGCATAAGTGGATTTTTTGTAGCCTTTGTAGATTTGGCAGAAATTTGAATGAATGATGTTGTACTACTAATTACAGGTAGTTACAGGCCACACACGTATACTTACTCTATCAGGATCTTTTGTAGCCTTTATAGATTTGTCAGTAATGTGAATTAATTGCTCTGTACTACTAATTACAGGTACTTAGATTTTCTAAGCCCTTTGTCAAATTGTTAGTATTTTTTTATTCAATAATTAAAATATGCCTGTAGTATATAGCTGAGAAGAATAATATTCATAAACACACAAACCCACATACTCGTGCAGTGGCGTGGCTCAGTGGTAGAGTGCTGAGCTCGCAATTGTAAAGTACTTCGTCCGTTCCAAACCTACACTACCACTGGTTGATCCAGCTGCGTCCGGGTATTGGCTGCAGCTAAGAATCAGAATGGTAGCTTCACACCTGATGATTCCCGAAGAAGCTAAAGATGATATATATATATATATATATATATATATGTATATATATATATGATATATATATATAATATATATATATATATATATATATATATGTATATATATGATATATATATATATATATATATATATATATATATATATATATATGTAGTATATAGTGTATATACATATAAATAAATATATATATATATATATATATATATATATATATATATATATATATATATATATATATATATATATATATATATATATATATATATATATATATATATATATATATATATATATATATATATATATCCTTTAGCCACGAAGGAAAGATAAACAATGGAGTTACTGCAAGATCTTTCAACTCAATGTCCTTTACTTAGCAGACAAACTGACATACATGAGAAACTGAGAGGACAAGGAAGGTCATGTAAGTGACAGGTAGGGATTATGAGGAGATTAGTACCTAGAATCCAACACACTTGGAGAATAAGTAACCTTTCCAAACAAGAATAACATGGATACAATTTAAGAACAAAAAGATTAAGTCCAACTGCTCAGACACAGGGACAAGACAATTAAAGGATTATACCGGGCGGCAACTGACCACATTCAGATCTTTGGTAAATCAAAAACTATTCACAAAACATATTAAACATACATATACAAAGAAAATATCTATAAGGCAACTAATTTGTATTTAAGTCTGTGTTGGAACTCTGGGGTCATTCTTAAACATTTGCAAATACAAGGGTCTAAATGAAACAGACCACGGTTGATATTAAAATTACAATGGGAAGTAAGTTGTATAATGGCAGATTCTAAAAGATTTCGTGATAAGACATCTTTTGATCTTGCAATTACTGAACTACCAATCCAATTTATCCCGTGGTTGTTTACACTTAAACGAATGAATATTGCAATTAGATATTTGCCCAGTTTTGACAGAATATTTATGCTGTTTTAATATTACTTCTAAGCCCTTGCTCGATTGACCGAGATAAAAGGAGGTGAAGTCCATACATAGAATTTTATATATTATGTTGTTGCTTTCCCTGGGGCCCTTTTTTATTAAAATTCCTTTTAGTGTGCTATTATAGGAAAAAACAAGGTTGACCTTAAAGGATTTTAACAATGATTTAATGGTTTCAAATCCGTTAAAATAAGGCAAACTGAGAATGTTCTTAGAATTTTCTTTCTCAGTGTTACTTACACTGTAAAATTTTTCATGTGCTTTATTATAGCAAATATTTAATATAGTATGTGAAGGATAACATAAATCTTTCCCTATTTTTCTTATGTATTCAATTTCATGATCCAAATATTTGCGACTGACAATGCGCAATGCTCGTAAAAACATAGAAGAAAAATTGATATTTTGATGTTAAGATGGTGGCCTGAACAGAAATGAACATAAGGTAAGTGGTTGGTTGGTTTCCTA
>NC_087200.1:48668957-48673957 GCF_015104395.2 Macrobrachium nipponense
AGAGGCAAAAAGGAAGAAATGGACAAGAGAAGAAAATAAGGAAATATGGAGATGCTACATCAGAAGCAACCCGACGGAGAGAGGATATAGAAGAAGATTGGTCAACATCTGGAATGAGAGGAATAACACCCCCAAACAGAGCAGAGGCTGGCAGACCAAGTAAGGAACATAAAAAAGAAAAAGAACTGGCTCTCCCCAACAGAAAGAGAAGAACTGGAAAGGGAAATGTCACACGACAACGAATTACACGAAGACGAACTGAGAGACGATGCCACAGAAGACGACAGGGAGGATGAGGTATCAAACAACGACACACGAAGAAACACCGACGAAGTAAGAGAGAGAACGGAATGGGTAGAAAAGATTAGACAATGGATGGAGCCAGATACAGAGAGAACAAAGATCCCCTCCATGAAAGCCTACAAACACCAAGAAATTAAGGCAGAAAAACAAGAGTCAATGAAATAATAGGCCTAATACACACCACCAGTATCACAGAAACAAATAACTTGACATATGCAGGAGCAAGATTAGTAGCAGAACTGATGGGGATTCGAACACCAACACCACCAGCACAACCAACCCAACAGAAACCAAAACAGCAACCTCCTCGGAAAAGGTGCCTGGAAAAGCAAATCATGGTGATGAGATCTGACTTGAGTAAACTGAAAGAGATGCAGAAAAAAAGGCTAAGAAGCAAGAAAACAAGGGAGGAACTCAACGAGAAATACAAAGTACAAGAGAGGGGGGACTAAACAACAACAATAGAAGATGTAAAACAGAGGCTTAAGGCCAAAGCACACAAGATCCAACGGTACATGAACAGGAATAAGGGATACCAACAGAACAAACTATTCGGAACCAACCAGAAAAGACTATACAGCCAACTAAGAGGGGAAGACAACCACCCAGAAATTCTGAAGCCGAACCAAGTAAGAGACTCTGGGAAAAACATATGGAGCAATCCAGTATCACACAACAAACATGCAACATGGCTCCAGGAAGTCAAGGAAGAAGAAACAGGGAGAATAAAACAAAGATTCACAGAGATCACGACAGACACAGTAGACACACAACAAAGAAAATGCCAAACTGGAAAGCCCCAGGTCCCGATGAAGTCCATGGATACTGGCTCAAAACTTCAAGGCCCTACACCCACGAATAGCAGAACAACTCCAGCATTGTATCTCAAATCACCAGCACCCAAATGGATGACCCAGGAAGAACATCCTTAGTACAAAAAGACAAGAGTAAGGGAAATATAGCCAGTAAACTACATGGCCTATCACCTGCCTACCAATAATGTGGAAGTTACTAACAGGTATCATCAGTGAAAGGCTATACAACTACCTAGAGAGACAAACACCATCCCCCACCAACAGAAAGGCTGCAGAAGGAAGTGTAGGGGCACAAAAGACCAGCTCCTGATAGACAAAAAATGGTAATGAAGAACAGTAGGAGAAGGAAAACCAACCTAAGCATGGCATGGATAGACTATAAGAAAGCCTTCGACATGATACCACACACAGGCTAATAGAATGCCTGAAAATATATGGGGCAGAGGAAAATACCATCAGCTTCTCAAAATACAATGCGCAACTGGAATACAATACTTACAAGCTCTGGAATAAGACTAGCAGAGGTAATATCAGGAGAGGGATCTTCCAGGGCGACTCAACTGTCCCCACTACTCTTCGTAGTAGCCATGATTCCATGACAAAAGTAACTACTACAGAAGATGGATGACGGGTACCAACTCAAGAAAAGAGGCAACAGAATCAACCATCTGATGTTCATGGACGGACATCAAGCTGTATGGTGAAGAGCATCAAGGAAATAGATACCCTAATCCAGACTGTAAGGATTGTATCTGGGGACATCAGGATGGAGTTTGGAATAGAAAATGCGCCTTAGTCAACATACCAAAAGGCAAAGTAACGAGAACTGAAGGGATAAAGCTACCAGATGGGAGCAACATCAAACACATAGATGAGACAGGATACAAATACCTGGAATAATAGAAGGAGAGATATAAAACCCAGAGATGAAGGACACGATCAGGAAAGAATATATGCAGAGACTCAAGGCGATACTCAAGTCAAAACTCAACGCCGGAAAATATGATAAAAGCCATAAACACATGGGCAGTGCCAGTAATCAGATACAGCGCAGGAATAGTGGAATGGACGAAGGCAGAACTCCGCAGCATAGATCAGAAAACCAGGAAACAAATGACAATACACAAAGCACTACACCCAAGAGCAAATATGGACAGACTATACATAACACGAAAGGAAGGAGGGAGAGGAATACTAAGTATAGAGGACTGCGTCAACATCGAAAACAGAGCACTGGGGCAATATCTGAAAAACCAGTGAACGAGTGGCTAAAGAGTGCATGGGAAGAAGGACTAATAAAAGTAGACGAAGACCAGAAATATACAGAGACAGGAGAAAGACAGAAAGAACAGAGGACTGGCACAACAAACCAATGCACGGACAATACATGAGACAGACTAAAGAACTAGCCAGCGATGACAATTGGCAATGGCTACAAAGGGGAGAGCTAAAGAAGGAAACTGAAGGAATGATAACAGCGGCACAAGATCAGGCCCTAAGAACCAGATATGTTCAAAGTACGATAGACCGGAAATAACATCTCTCCCATATGTAGGAAGTGCAATACGAAAAATGAAACCATAAACCACATAGCAAGTGAATGCCCGGTCACTTGCACAGAACCAGTACAAAAAAGAGGCATGATTCAGTGGCAAAAGCCCTCCACTGGAGCCTGTGCAAGAAACATCAGCGACCTTGCAGTAATAAGTGGTACGAGCACCAACCTGAAGGAGTGATAGGAAACGATCAGGCAAAGATCCTCTGGGACTATGGTATCAGAACAGATAGGGTGATACGTGCAAACAGACCAGACGTGACGTTGATTGACAAAGTCAAGAAGAAAGTATCACTCATTGATGTCGCAATACCATGGACACCAGTTAAGAGAAAGAGAGGGAAAAAATGGATAAGTATCAAGATCTGAAAATAGAAATAAGAAGGATATGGGATATGCCAGTGGAAATCGTACCCATAATCATAGGAGCACTAGGCACGATCCCAAGATCCCTGAAAAGGAATCTAGAAAAACTAGAGGCTGAAGTAGCTCCAGGACTGATGCAGAAGAGTGTGATCCTAGAAACGGCACACATAGTAAGAAAAGTGATGGACTCCTAAAGAGGCAGGATGCAACCCGGAACCCCACACTATAAAATACCACCCAGTCGAATTGGAGGACTGTGATAGAGCAAAAAAAAAAAAAAAAAAAAAAAAAAAAAAAAAAAATAATAATAATAATAATAATAATAATAATAATAATAACGCCTTCGACATGATACCACACACATGGCTAATAGAATGCCTGAAAATATATGGGGCAGAGGAAAACACCATCAGCTTCCTCAAAAATACAATGCGCAACTGGAACACAATACTTACAAGCACTGGAATGAGACTAGCAGAGGTTAATATCAGGAGAGGGATCTTCCAGGGCAACTCACTGTCCCATCTACTCTTCGCAGTAGCCATGATTCCCATGACAAAAGTAGTGCAGAAGATGGATGCGGGGTACCAACTCAAGAAAAGAGGCAACAGAATTAACCATCTGATGTTCATGGACGACATCAAGCTGTATGATAAGAGCATCAAGGAAATAGATACCCTAATCCAGACTGTAAGGATTGTATCTGGGGACATCAGGAGTGAGTTTGGAATAGAAAAATGCGCCTTAGACAACATACAAAAGGCCAAAGTGACAAGAACTGAAGGGATAAAGCTACCAGATGGGAGCAACATCAAACACAGATGAGACGGGATACAAATACCTGGGAATAATGGAAGGAGGGAATATAAAACACCAAGAGATGAAGGACACGACCAGGAAAGAATATATGCACAGACTCAAGGCGATACTCAAGTCAAAACTCAACGCCGGAAATATGGTAAAAGCCATAAACACATGGGCAGTGCCAGTAATCAGATACAGCGCAGGAATTATGGAATGGACGAAGGCAGAACTCCGCAGCATAGACCAGAAAACTAGGAATCATATGACAATACACAAAGCACTACACCCAAGAGCATATACGGACAGACTATACATAACACGAAAGGAAGGAGGGAGAGGACTACTAAGCATAGAGGACATGATTCAACATCGAGAACAGAGCATTGGGGCAATATCTGAAAACCCGTGAAGACAAATGGCTCAAGAGTGCATGGGATGGACCGATAAAAGTAGACGAAGACCCACAAATATACAGAGACAGGAGAAAGGCAAACAGAACAGAGGACTGGCACACCAAATCAATGCACGGACAATACATGAGGCAGACTAAAGAACTAGCCAGCGATGACACATAGCAATGGCTACATAGGGGAGAGCTGAAGAAGGAAACTGAAGGAATGATAACAGCGGCATAAGATCAGGCCCTAAGAACCAGATATGTTCAAAGAACGATAGATGGAAATAACATCTCTCCCATATGTAGGAAGTGCAATACGAAAAATGAAACCATAAATCACATAGCAAGCGAATGTCCGGCACTTGCACAGAACCAGTACAAAAAAAGGCATGATTCAGTGGCAAAAGCCCTCCACTGGAGCCTGTGCAAGAAACATCAGCTACTTTGCAGTAATAAGTGGTACGAGCACCAAACTGAAGGAGTGATAGAAAACGATCAGGCAAAGATCCTCTGGGACTATGGTATCAAAACAGATAGGGTGATACGTGCAAATAGACCAGACGTGACGTTGATTGACATAATCAAGAAGAAAGTATCACTCATTGATGTTGCAATACTATGGGACACCAGAGTTGAAAAGAAAGAGAGGGAAAAAATGGATAAGTAGTAAGACCTGAAAATAGAAATAAGAAGGATATGGGATATGCCAGTGGAAATTGTACCCATACTCATAGGAACACTAGGCACGATCCCAAGATCC
>NC_087200.1:48681457-48686457 GCF_015104395.2 Macrobrachium nipponense
TCTGCTATAAGACAGCGATATCATTATCAATTGATGACGTTTTGTTGAAAGCTTTGATGCATGTTGCAAGTTTAATTACTGGTATGACTGAGAAACAGTAACATGCTGAACTCTGTCTCATAGTGTTTATTTGCTTTTTATCATGATCATAGCTTGGCATCAAGGATCCTCTTTTACGATGTTGTGCTTAATGGTGTACCAGATACTTTATTTGTGCTGCTTTTATTTCACAAAAATGATACACACTTCATTATATTATCATCATGAAAAGAAAGTTATGTGTATGTAATTTTTACTATGCCGATGACCTTCATTTTGCATTTATCTTTATTAAGGTGTTCAAAGGAGATGTTTTTGAACCCAATTTTTAGTCCCTCACGTATATCTGTGTTATATTGTTGGTTATTTGTTTTCAGATATTGATAGTTACTGAATAATATCATTAATCAGTGCTGGAAATTCCTTATTGTTCTGACGAGGACGGCCATTCGAGATTTTGGCCTAGAAAAAACTTTTCCCCAAGATTGATTTTCGTTGATTTTATTTTACACCTTATTGACATCAGAATGAACTGTTTAGTATAATAAAACAAGACTGTTATACAAAATGTCTGGGTCCATGTCAATTTCTACTGGACTGATAAGGAGTGTTTGAAATTCCTGTTTTGGGTTACATAATCAGTAGGAAGAGCTTGTGATTACGAGTGAGTAAGAAGATGGAATAGAAATAGTATATAGTAGGCCGAAGAAATCATTGTTTTAGTTGTGGTGAAATATACTTTTTCTGAGGTGCAATTGAAACCCAGAAAGTAGGAGTTGCGTATTTTAAACATGGAAGATGGGAACAGTACCTAGGAGAGTAAGAAGAACAAAAGAATTACTTTCGGAAGAACAAGTGGTTCAAGAAGTAACTAAAATAGATGTAAAGGATCTCATAATGAAAATGAAAAATGGAAAGTTGCATCAATAGAGCGAGAAGCTTATATTGAAGAGTTGTTTAGTGTAAATGATAGAAGAGACACAGCGAGTTCAAGTGTAAAATGTAATCTTGAGAATACTTGTGGAGACAAATGTTGAGAATATAATCGAGGCAACTGAGAATGGAAAGATGCCATTTATGAGATTACAAGTGAGATGTAGTAAGTCTCTTGCCCCATCGAACTTTCTGTCATCAGTCATACTCTGTCAATGATAATAATCACACCACATAGCTTCTCAAGTACATTTAATTAATGAAACATCCCTATAGAGTTTAGCACTTCTATCTCATTTACTTTAATACCTTATAGACTAGGGTCATCAAACTTTAAGAACGATTAGGTGGATAACCATGGTTTATAAAGTGTGATGGGTAAATGTGATGGAAAGACTAAAGTTTATAGGGACTTTACATTAATCAAATTCACTTAAAAAGTTGTGCGGTGTAACCGGTCAATGAGGAAAAAAGACTGGTGACCGAAAGTCTGATAGTAAGAACAGTGTGTGTCTAAACTAAAAAGGTGTTTGGACTAAGTGCTTCTTATCTAACAATTCAGCAAAAAATTTAAAAGTAAAAAAAAAAGTATTGCACTCTGCATACATAGACCTAGATAATATTTTAATTTTTTGATAGAGATGAAATGCAAATGGTGCTGAAGGAGTCAGGTAGTAAATGACAACCTGAGGTGACTAATTTTTGGAACCAAAGAAGTTCAAGTTAAAATGCAATGCATTACTGCCCTTGATTTATTCTTCTTATATTTTAATACTTTTTTATCTATTTGTTATTTTTTTTATAAGTGGGATCTCTTTTTACTGTAATTCACTTTACGTCCTCTGAAACCTTCCTAATGAACACCATATTTATCGGGAGCTTGAATTGCAAGCCAATGACCCATGTGGGCTGGTTATATATGAAAGGTTTTCATTTACTGAATAATAATAATAATAATAATAATAATAATAATATAATAATAATAATAATAATAATAATAATAATAATAATAATAATAATAATAATATAATACATTGGCAATGGAAGCTATAGTTAAGAGTACATGAAGGGACTGTTTTGTGAAACGGAAAAAAATGTGAGAAAATGCTGAATACTGAAATATCAAAGTGGTTAAAATAAACTATAATGACGGTACTATTAAATAAGAGGGCAAGAGGCTTGGAAAAGCTGGACTTCGCTATTGTGGAAGCGAGATGAAGGTGTGACTGGCATAGAGGTTGTAGAGGGTTTGACGCGCTGTTGATGAGCTTCCACTATAGGTATATGAAGAGGGAAATGTCTTACAGTTAAAGTATGAACGTGGCAGTATTAATTGAGTCGGTTTCTGTATGAAGCAACTCCCAGTCAAGGAAACTGTTTAACGTGTGTGTGGTTGTATGTCTGTTCTACTAGCGCGCTTTATATAACTACCTTTAATGTAAACATGGTAAAAAATACCTGTCAGCATGTTACGTAAGCCAGTACCGAATTACAAAAGCCTCCGTTGGCCAAACAACCCTTTCAAAGCTTTCACTGCCATTCGAGCAAAAGTGTTTTATCAGTTCTTATTTATATCAGTCACTGATCTCCTTCCGTTGGACCGTCCATTTGTGCAGCGTTTAGTGGGGAAAAAGTTCTTTTATTTTTAGAGCATTGTTAACTACATTCAAGTAAAAGTTGCCGTGTTCCTACTGGTACTTTTTTTCATTTGCTTTTTTATTGATATTATCTTTATTTACGTCAATTTTTTATGTTTCCCTCAAACATCCCCCCAAAAAAGAGCACTAATCTTCAAGTTGTTCCCTTGCATTTGCTGAAAACAAGAATTTATCTCTCTCTCTCTCTCTCTCTCTCTCTCTCTCTCTCTCTCTCTCTCTCTCTCTCTCTTGCTTCTGTACAACAGATCGATCCCTCCACTTGCCTCTTAGTTAAAAGAGAACAATTTTCAAAACCACGCCAAAGAACATTTTTTTCTCTCTTTTCTTTTTGAGTAAAAGACTTTTGCGTTAATGCCGCACAAAAGAAAACACAACAATAGATTATTCTTAACGTCCGTTTCATGTTTTTTTTTTATTTGTTGTTGCGACGTTTATATTTTCGTTATGTTCATTGACGGGAACAAAACACGCTCGAGCGACCTATTGAAATATTACGCAATGAAATTTCGTAACTGGATGCACATCACTCTGTATGATACATGTAGAGCATTTCTTCTGTTGGTTTGGAGGCAAGACACGAAATGGAAATGACGTCGTTGACAACATGATTATATATATATATATATATATATATATATATATATATATATATATATATATATATATATATATATACATAAATATGTATATATATATATATATATATATATATATATATATATATATATATATATATAATATATAAATATGTGTGTGTGTGTGTGTGTGTGTGTGTGTGTATGTGTGAGTGAGTGTGTGTATGTGTATACACACGGATGCACACACACTTTTCTTGTTGTTTGTACATCTAGCTTCAAAACTGAAGAAGACAATGAACAAACATTTCCCAGCAGTTGATTTCCAGCTCATCTTAAGGAATCCAAAAACCATAGGTGGACTCTTTCGACAAAAAAAAAAAAAAAAAAAAAAAGCCTAGATTAAAACTGTCTCGCCTAATATACTTGTATACTTGCTGTTCGTGCAACAAACAGACTTACGCGGAAAGCACTAGCCGACTGCTCAAAGTACGATGTGACTCACATTTAGCCATTAGTTTCCGCACAGGGATGAGGCTTTCTAGCCCCGAGCATTCAAATATTAGAAACTATACACAAATATGTAAATGCAAAATCAACTACGATGATTTAAGACAATTTTATCCACATTTAATGAAAACCACCTCCCTATACTCGAATCCATAGATATAGAGAGGAGAGATTGGACAGCGCTTAGTAGCCGAAGCAGTCTGTGACGTGCGCTGCCTGGCGCTATTGCTAGGCAATAGTTCTTATGTAAACAATGGCGCAAACCCATACAATCTTATGGAAAAATGTGTACTCTTTAAAATGTGTTTTCTCGGATTACCTTCAAGACTGTCAAATGATTTATGCACCATTTACTATATACAATATGTATTGTATGCAGAAATAAATTTATTAATTTTGCTGGAATATTTCTTCTTCGGTTAAGCCTTTTAAGTTTTGTAAATATAGAAACTACATTATGATTATTTTCTCAGCAGTCTTTAATGATTGGTAAGTTATCTTTGCAGCATTTACTAAGGACAATGTGTACTACATGTAAAAATAAAAATGTTAATTCTGTCTGCTGTAGTTTCTATAAACTTGAGTAATATAGTTGACCAATTTGTCGACGTTGTGTGCCTTTCTTTCCTCCATAAATTTAGTCCTGTTTTACACTAGAGCAAGAACCAATTATTGTTCTTTATTCATAGGTCAAACTGACACAATATGGTAAAATAATTTTCATCTCCAACGATGTCATCTCATAGGAGCCTCAGCCATTGGTGTATAATATATGATATTAATAATTGCCTAGGTTCAATAGTCTGATACCTATCAGCCAATATTCACTAGTGTTTCCTTTTAAGCAAAAATAAGCAAAAATGGTAAGTTTAAGGGTTCTGGCAGATCAAATTCAGCAGAGTCCTCGCCATAGCAGGTTTGAGAACTTATTGATAACGTGTAAATAACACTACCATAACAATTCATTAACACTTAAAACTGCTGCAGGCCTGGATCTAGGCCCCAGGATACAAGCCTATGTAAATTATTGTAGTACAAGTGGTAGGAAAAATAGTCAGGCATAACCATGGATGTATGGACTGATGGTAACCCTACATGCCAGTGACTTTTCAGGTAGATTTCAACACAATTACTTATTTGGAATAATAGTTTACGAGTTGTTGGCACATACCACGGGAAAACAACATCCCTGCTTTAATAACAAGCTTATTACAACATTCATTACGTATTTTATCATATATAAAACCAAGAGTGAAGTTGACTGAGATCTAACACATCTTTACTT
>NC_087200.1:48693957-48698957 GCF_015104395.2 Macrobrachium nipponense
CTGTGAGACTTGAACTATGAATTATCATTCTATTAATTATCCTGTAATAACCTGAATGATTCAACTAGTACTTTGCTTTGAATAAACGTATATTTTTGTAGCTCTGACTCTGATTTGGTGACCTTAGATAATGGAGTGGAGGTTGAGAGACAGAGAGAGAGAGAGAGAGAGAGAGGAAGGCTATTGCCAGTGATCGCCTTGATAGAGAGAGAGAGAGAGGGAGGAGGGACAAAGTTCGACTTCCGCTCTGGCTAAATGCATACCAAATATGAAAATAACGGGGGCGACGCTCCCATGGTTAGTATATATATTATTAATATATATATATATATATATATATATATATATATATATATATTATATTTATATATATATATATATATATATATATATATATATATATAATATATATATAATATATATAGATATGCTGAAAAAAATCACAGTAGGTGCACGTTGACTCATGAATAGCGCAAATCTCTTGGGTTTCTAACTAATCCATTTTCCCTGTGGTATTCGCTTATATATATATATATTATATATCTATATATATTATCTATATATAGATATATATATATATATATATCCATATATATATATATATTATAGTCGATATATATATTATATATACATATAGTATGTATATATATGTATTATATATATAATATATTATATATAATGTATCCAGATTAATTATATATATTATATGACATATATGTATAATCTATATATATATATATTATATATATATATATAATATTTTTATATTCACCTATATAACCCCTGACTTATTTTATTATCACGAATATTGCACACAAATATTTTCCCTGTGATATTCAATTC
Source organism: Macrobrachium nipponense (assembly GCF_015104395.2). Lineage (NCBI taxonomy): Eukaryota > Metazoa > Arthropoda > Malacostraca > Decapoda > Palaemonidae > Macrobrachium > Macrobrachium nipponense. Next base: position 48,694,801 of record NC_087200.1, read on the forward strand.
ATTATTCCTTGGAATAGCTCTGTAGCCTGTGAATTATTGACTTACAATTTTCGTCTCAAAATGTATTGAATTTCAGATCAAACGATATTTGCTGCTCGACAATATATAATATATATATATATATATATATATATATATATATATATATATATATATATATATATATATATATATTGCTCGTGTCTGCGCCTATGTACATAATCTAAATGTAACTGTACGTCATCTACCGTCATTTTAAAATAAGCTACATGCTAACTGACAAAGCCGAAACCCTTGTAATATTCAAAACAACATTTCAACACAGATACTAGCCCGTTACGATGTTTGATATATATATATATATATATATATATATATATATATATATATATATATATATATATATATATGTATATGTATATGTATGTATGTATGCATGCATGCATGCATACATATATTATACGACATACAAATACCTTTCGCAAAATCAATTCCGGAGCAGAGAACAGGACACAAAGTCGTACATAGCTTGATGTCTGATACTCAATATATAATGATTCCTCGTCAGACTATCGGAAGAATTCGTGTAATGCTCTTAAGCATTAGCCGTGCAGTCTTGACGATAGAGTATTATGGTCCATTTCGAACCTTTTCAATCATTCATTTCAACTCATATACACGAACCGGCTGAGGAGGACTTCCGTTCTTGTCCTGTTATTTCCTGGGTGTAATGAAAGGGTTCCCCCTGCTTTATATATATATCACCTTAGAAGTGAAGACAAGTCAGGGGGAGCATTATTTGTTTTTACGATAATGCCTCAAGTACTTACTGGTCAGTGGTTATGGACGGTGGAGTCATAACGGGAAATTTTGCATCGTACATTTCACATATATTCGATCGTATTGACTTATTTTTCAAGCAGATGAGGGTTTGTTTGTAATTTTGTCCGTGGCACATTTTTCTTGTCCGTTTGTGTATTTCAATCATGGAATGATAACTTTGTAAATATGTCTATAATAGGACATTGTAGTTTTCTGCTTCTGATTATGTATATTCTCTGTGAATTTCGTTTGTAAATAATGCTTATGCATATGTGTGTACATCGAAGGTTATTTATCTTAAGAATTATTAGTCGTTTCAGTGTCCGGTAAGAAGGTAGTGCCGTCTGTGCACCTCACGTTGTGTACTGTAGGTGTTACTCAAGGGTAAGCACAGCGTCCCTTTGGCCCGTACCTGCTCTCACATTTTACCCTTTTACTTTTACCTCCATTCCCTCTCCCTTTCCTCTTTTTTTCTCTTTTTTAATACATCTTTAAGGGTACTTTGTTGTCAGTTCCATATTTAGACCCTTGTACTTTATATTCTTTATTCCTTCACCTAGCGTTCTAACCACTCCAACTCTAACTTTTCACGGTCTTAGAGCGCTGAATGGCCATAGACCCCCTAGTACTTAGCTTGTCAACTTAAATTTCATAAAATCATAATCATTAATACTTAGTAAAGGTAGTAATAAATTATTTCATTTGTCTCTCTCCTTGAGATTTAGTTAGTTTGGTTGGTCATGTGAATTTTAACATCATAATTTTTACGAATTTTAATGCTCGGCAATTTCAAATATTTTCATTTGTCTTCTTGAACATCGTAAACATTCTTTGTTCTTAGCACATTAAGAATAGGAAATCTGCATGGTTGTTAAAGCCAAATCTAAATGACCAAGATCATAGGCCTTGTGATCTCGTAGCAGTGTCGTTCTGAAATGACTGTGTTGTACAGTTTGTACATCTATGATGCCACAGACGAAAATCCCTGAATGTACGACAAAATCTACGTTTTAGAGAAATGTGGCAACACCAAACAGTATAGTGCAGTTATTTTTTAGAGTGTAAAATTTTGGAGATTACTGGGAGAGATTACTAATATACTACTCATTTGCCTTACAGCCATTTGAAACTGCATTTCTTTGTCAACTCTTGGAAAATGGTGTTTTTTAACACCTCAAAACTAGTAAGAACTGATTTTTTTCCTACAGAATTGTAAGTTTAAATTCTGCTTACAAATTTAAAGTTAAAACAAGGAAATGAAATTCTTAACGGAGCGAATGACCAAATCATCCACAAAGACATAAGCAAAGAGTAACAAACTCAAGTCAGTGAAATAAGAGTAAGTGAATATTTAGGAAGTCGTAAAGCAGAGAATGACGAGATATAAACGACAACAGTTATCTATGCTCGGAAAATACAGAAGATAAAAACGTCTGCGAGTTAAAAGAGAAAATAAAAAAGTCGCCAACATAAAGAAAAGGTAACATGGAAAGCGAATTGCAAGAGAAGAAAAAAACGCCAGAGTGCAAGTGTCCAGGGGACGTGAGAACAGAAAGAAAGAGAGAGAGAGAGAGAGAGAGAGAGAGCGAGAGAGAGAGAGACTTGGTCATGGAAGGGCCATATAGGGTAGGGCCACCCTAGACAGGACGGCTCCCCCCACCAGATTGCTTGTCGAGGATGTCAGCTGAACCGGGTCATATTATCGACTAAACGTCTACATATCAGCACGTAACATTTTATATTATGAGCCAAGAGTCGCAGTTAGAGGCTGGTATGTCCTTTCCCCTTCCTCTTTGTCTTCTCTCTCTCTCTCTCTCTCTCTCTCTCTCTCTCTCTCTCTCTCTCATTTCAGGGGAACTCGCCAACTGCACCTTCTTCTGTCACCCTTACCATTTGTGATTTAATGAAACATGATCTCTCCATTGTAGCTCGGCGGATGACAGGGGGCCATCCATAGGAAAAGATGCTTCGCTTAATCTTGTTCCTTACGGGGTGGGGGGGGGAGGGGGAGGAGGGGGCGGGGGAGGAGGGGGCAGGGGGAGGTGATTACCCTTTTTCTTCATTTTTATAGGCCAGTAGTTTCAGTTCTTAATTATTTTTTGTAGAGAAGGAATCTCCTATTAATTTTCAATTCTTTATAATTATGTATTATCGTTTTCTATTTTTTATGACATTCATTTCAGTTTGCAATCATCATTCAATACATTTTTTTGTAGAAGTTCTTGATGGATTTGTAGGAGATACAAACTACCTTTACGGAACTGTTCTGTATCCTTTCTGCTGCTCTCTGTTGGGTCACTTGTAATGAAGAGAGAATTCTATTGGATAAATTCATTAAATGGTCTTTATTATCATTATTATGATAATTTCTTGATGTCAGTGGACTTCTCTTTTTGTTATGCTCAGCGTACTGCGTTCACTCTCACACACTGAAACGCACACACACACATATATTTATATTTATATATATATATATATATATATATATATATATATATATATATATATATATATATATATATATTATATATCAAAAGGAAACGTAAATGAAAACAGAAATACCTGAGAGCAATAAGGGTCTAACGTCAAGAGAGAATGAGTAGAAGTCTCTCGCACGAAGACACGACGCAATCTTGAAGCATGAGTGACATGTCGACAGCCGCCCTTGATCAACCATTCCAGTCTTGCGGAGGACTGTATCATCACGGGGCGGTCCCGTGAGTCGGTCACGCGGGAGGTCAGCACAAAACGGTCAGTTGAAGCCTTTGTCAGTAGAAGGTCAAACGGTCACGTTAGGTAGTTCGTAAGCGTTGGCACTAAGGACTGCAAGGAAGCCCATGCAAATCAGCAGAATGGGTCACAAGAAGGTGGTCACGCGGATTAGCATTGAGGATATATATACATACATACATACATTATATATATATATATATATATATATATATATATATATATATAGATATATATATATATATATATATTGTTACAATATTGATCGCCTCGTCTTCCCAGCATTTATTTAATTTATTTTATTTCTAAAAGAGCAGCCACGTTTACCCTAATATCAGCTGATTTTAGGCGGGAAACCCAAAGCAGGCCAGCAATCGTCATTTACCGTTGGTAAAAGGGAGGAATAAAGACTCCTGTAAGCCTTAGGGACGTATCCCAAAAGAAAGTGTGTAGCTAGCTAGGTACTTCGTAGGCATACTCTTAAGATCTTTTTTCCTGTGAACCTCTCGCTGGCGATATACTCTGTTTCCAGGATGGCCACCGGAAGGGGGCACAAGCTGACCCCCACAACCGAGTTTCGCACGGTCGTACCTGCATACGGCTTCAGTCCACTCCCGTCCGTGACC
>NC_087200.1:48703957-48706457 GCF_015104395.2 Macrobrachium nipponense
TAATTATTGGTATTCCCTGGCAGAACTCGTATTAATAGTTCCTGATATTTTCTTGAAGTAGGTACACTGAATAATTTCTCAGAGTAACGGCCAGCAATACTTACAAATTACCTATTCAAATTTCTTGTAGATAATGAATTATTTTAACTGGAAATATTGTATTCGTAATGAGAAAACCCTCAGTAAGAAAGCTGTGTACCTGCTTATAGAATATTCACTGCAAATATGAAAGTTATTTTATGCTACAAATACCATTTATAAATGTTATTTGCACAAAAATGCTACCGTATTATTCAACTGATAAGAAACATTACTATTTACTATACCCACGTTACAATATTTTACACATTCAAAGCTGGTAAAGTACTACTAAAACAACAATGTGGGCTCCGACCTCTCTCTCTCTCTCTCTCTCTCTCTCTCTCTCGTATGGATATCTGCAAATTTATAGTACTATATTTATCTGCAAATGCAAAGACGCAATTGTAATATATATATATATATATATATATATATATATAATATATATATATATATATATATATATATATATATATATATATATATATATAGCGACTCTCGCAAGATTTCCACCTCATGGATAAGTTCTTAACATTATATTTCAAACTTTTAATGTTGATTAAAACGCTAAATTCTACGGTCAAATTGGGCCTTGTTTCACCAACGAAAATTAAAATAAATACGGTATATTTTATAAGAATAATTTTTCTGCACTGATTAAGATGCACATTATTTATTTATTTATTTTTTTTTTACATTTTCATTCTGATGAATGAACCATAAATATCCTTTCCTAAAATTCTTGTATCTTTAACTCAGCACGAAACACCTTTTTCAGACCTTAAGCTCTTCTTAACCCCCTCAAGAACAACAGCAACAACAACATAGTAGTTTGTAAGCTTACTCTCTGAGTAAGCAAGACGTAAATAAAAAAAAAAGGGTAAATAAGGAAAACAGAAGAAAGCCAACGTTTTCTCGCATTCCGTCAGGTCCCAGGTAACCAAACGAACGTGCGCCCGCCCAAGACAATTCCTTTGTTATCCAAGTCTCGAAAGCGGTCATTAAATTTCGATTGGCCTGGTTTTAAGTCTGTCATTGAAACCCAGTTTGCTCGACAGTTGCAGTGCCTTTAAATTTTATGATGCGTCTTACCTGCCACGATTGCTTATTTTTCGTTTCATGTGTATATTCGAATGAAGAAGAGTATAGCCGCATATTTTTGAATGAAGGATGAACAGGTAATTTTTCTAGTGAGGGACGTGTAGTATATTTTCGCTTACTCGGCGAGTAAGCCTACAAACTACTTTGCCATTAGGTTATGTTTCTGTTCGATTATTTTGTGTGTCCACTTACAACTGCGTGTTTAATTTATGTCCTTTTTATTTGATCCTTGTTGTTAGTATAACCATTAATTACAAAGACCACTTCCCGCTAACTGCAGAACTGTAGAATAATAAAATAGATAATGTGCCCCAAGTTTACAAAAAGGTCCAATAGAAAAGCCAGGAAATTATACACCAATCTGAAAGATTTTTGGTCTATAATTGCAGATCAAATTTTGGATCAATTCGATAGCAACAAACTTTTGTTAAACAGCCGACACGGCTTCGCACAAAACAAATCTGCCATCAGACCTCTTGGAATTTTTACATAACATGCTTGGTATGTACAACAATCGTAGAGCAATAGGCATACTCTACTTAGATTTCCAGAAGAACTCTTGATAAAGTTCCACACAAGAAACTAATGACAAAAGTTGGAGCTTTAGGATTGTATGAGAAATAGCGGACTGAATCGAAGACTGGCTAATTAGTAAAAAACAGAGTCGTGACAAACGGTCAAGAATCAGAATGGGCGGATGTAACAAGCGGAGTTCCTCAGGATTCTGTCCCTATCCCACTTTTGTTTTTTATTGATATTAATGACAATGATGTAGGCTTAACTAGCAGAATAGCCAAATTTGCAGATGACACAAAGCTAGGTGTAAATACAGCAGATCAAACTACAGTGTAAAGTTCAAGAAATGATCTAAGGAAAATATAAAAGTGGTCAAGAAGATGGCAAATGCCTTTTAACTTAGATAAGTGTAAAGTGCTACAAATAGTAATAAAGAACCCTCATGCCACCTACATGGAGTCATTATTACCTAAGGACTTAAAATCCACAAAACAGTGCATAAAAGCTGAAAATAAGGCACAAAAACTAGTGGGATATATAAAGAGGCAGTTCCAATACAGAAACAAGGAGACGGCGCTGCAGCTCTACGCATCAATAGAGACCTCATCTTGAATATGCAGTACAGATTTGGTCACCAACACTAAGAAAGGGCATAAATAGATCAGAAGGGGTACAAGCAAGAGCCACATAGTTAATTTCATCCATTAGGCACATGGGTTAACAAAGACGACTAAGACTAAAGAGCCTGAGCATGTATCACTTGGAAACACGACGATTGCGGGGACAACTAATAGAAACATTC
>NC_087200.1:48716457-48731457 GCF_015104395.2 Macrobrachium nipponense
TTACACACACGCATATATATATATAATATATATATATATATATATATATACTATATATATATATATATATATATATATATATATATATATATATACTATCCAAAAACTGACAACATGATCTGAAAATTTTAAGTAATAAAAGTCCATACTCGTGAAAGCAAAGCTATATATATATATATATATATATATATATATATATATATATATATATATATATATAATATATATATATATATATATACTATATATATGCATACATTATATTTATATATATATATATTTTATATATATTATTATATATATATATATATAAATATATATATATAATAATTAAACCACTAGAATGAGAGTAAAGGGAAAGTAACTGAAAAAACTAATGTAATTTCACCTCACCAATTTGCTAGAAACAAGTTATTCAGAGCTAAAGAGAGAGAGAGAGAGAGAGAGAGAGAGAGAGAGAGAGAGAGAGAGAGAGAGAGAGAGATTCTGTGAAATTTCTCTTTTCTTCCTTTGCATGGATTGAGCTCTGCTTTATTGCTGCCGAAAACTTCACTATAAATAAAGGAGGGGAAGGGGAAGATAAGAAGGTGGAGAGAGCAAAGACAGGATACACTGGTTCTTTATCTCAAATCTTCAACGCCAACATTCAGATATCTGGTCAGAAATCATTTTTGTGCATCGGCCCTTCCCGATCTCGGTAAATGAAGAAACCATTTTAACATTCTCTCATCCGCCTTTTCTTCTTTGCTGATCTATTTTTTTTTTTTTTTTTTTTTTTTTTTTTACTGAAAATGCATTATGGGATCCCAATTTTTATTTCCGGCAACTGTCTTCAATGCCATTTTTCAACTCCTTAAAAAGGAAAAAATATATATTGCATTTTCCAGTTATATTCGTTTCAAACTCTTTCTTCGTTATCACCGATCCAAAAAGATTAGGGTTTTGCTTCGGCGTAATTCTCTGCTGAACAACGGTTTAAGATAGAAATTCTATTGTTATACAGAAATTTTGCCAAAAGCTGAGTCTCACGATCAGTTACGGATTATTCAGTTTTAAGGGTAACAAGGACCTGCTCTCTCTCTCTCTCTCTCTCTCTCTCTCTCTCTCTCTCTCTCTCTCTCTCTCTCAGACGAGCCGGTTACAATTGTGTTAAGAACCCTGTCAACCAATTAAATTACTTAGCTGTAATTCATATCAGGGGCACAACAAACCCAGTTCAATCTCTTTTTCTAAGTTATTCCGAATCTTTTTAGTAACGTAAGTAATTACATGGGATTTAAATCCCCTTCATCCGTGTTGTAAACGAAGGGAGAGACCATTTGACCGATCATATGCGAGGTAGCAGTGAAACCGGTCAGATATGTAGCTAACAAAAGTGATTTTTTTTTTTTTACCCGCGAGATATCCTATTAAATATTGCCAATGTTGGAAAAGCCTGAATCAGCCATATTATAGGCTATGCTACTTGTGACAGAAAAGTTTAATTAAACCTTTTTCTTATCTTGTCGTGAGCAAAACGCAGTCAAACACATGGAACTAACAGAGATTAGAAAAAATCCTTATAATTTTCCTTCTATTCATTTCGGTGCTTTCTCTGTTCGAATTTCTGGACTAAGTAGCTCTGAAACTACAAAATTTTGAAAGTACCATTTGTAACTCTATTATGGCATTCGTGTAGGATGAATCTTGGCAAAACATGGATCATTATCTACAGTTTTCTGAAACCTTCAAAAAAAAAATCGTTGTATACGATCAGAACTGAGTGAAAAATCGCGTGTTTGAGGCAGACAGACGCTACGCATTCAGAGCCACGGTGAATGAGAGCCCATGAAGCTTGGTAATTCTTAGGCCTAAACGGAGAGCGACCTACTTCATATTATATGGTACATCTAAAGTTGGCGAACAGGGGGCCGTTCTTTTACTCCTACAATGAACAGACTGGTAGGAAGAACTGGATTTGCAGAGATTTTTTAATTGTTATCAAACGAAGTTTAAGAGATTCCTGTTTTCTTTTTTAGTGATTGATGTGGATTTGCTGCTAAATTTCCCAAGTTAAAATCATCAGTATTAAACGCGTTATTATTATTATCATTATTAGAAATAAGAGCAACAGATGTAATACAAGTGTGATAGCAACAGCATCATTCTCATGTTTATGAATAGCATCACTGTATTGTCAGTTACATCAATTTAATAGTATGTTCTTCAGTAATTTGAACATTCATTACTCTACCAAACTCAAGAAGGTAACGAAGAATTTGTGAAAATAAAGAATAAATGGACGTTGCTTCACGCATATGAAAGTAAACCCCAAGAATTTACAGGAAAAACTATGAAGAATTAGTGAACTATTAAAGAAAAAAAGAGGCATTCATTCATAAAGACGAACGTAAGAAAAATTATAATAATTTACTCACACAGAGATGGAAACTGACCCATATACATTATGAAATTACAACAGAGCTTTCACTTACCTAGTAAGAAAATAATGAATACAGCGGCTCAGTGGATGCGGTACTATGCTGTGTCAAAAGTGAAGTTACTCTGTGAATAATTTAGATTTAATGACTTGTATTTAAAAAAAATAATTGTAAATGTATCTTACATTGATAAATGTATCCCCGTCTTTTATTTACACTCAGTTGAACTTGACATATATACTTGTCTAGTAATCAATCTATTTTTTTTTTCATCAAAATTTAATAGCAAAAAGAAAATGATCACATACTGAGTGGTATAATTAGCTTTCATTTTCTACTGAAAATGAAAACGAAAGCGTTACCGTATTTATGAAGAAAAAAGGTATACACTGTCACTCCTTCCAAATCCTGAATTATACGGAAAACGTCAGTCAGCATGGAATCACAATCAATAATAACTGAAAAAATATTGCGCTTCGTTTACAAAATCATTTCACGGCAATGCAATAATGAATTTGTTAATTACATATCGCGCATTACCGCACAATACTGAATTCTCCTAATTAACATCCCGCAAACTGCAGGTGAACTTGATAGAATGACGGTAATTAATTAACGCCGTGTAACGATAATTCGATGACGAAAGAGTACATTTAGTTGACCATGTACGCTTTGTGTCTTTCTAGTGTTTATTTCTTTCTGCTTATGAATCGAAACAATTCTCTTTTCATTGAGAGGTATCTCGTGTGCGTTCGTTTTTAATAGTGTAGTCAGATGGGGTGGGCAATCCAAGGGGTACATCTAACATACGTACATCAAAGAATGTCAAGGAAAGGAATATTGAACGAAAAAATTGGTCGGTTTTTAGTCAATGAGAAAGCAATAGCCACCAGTTCTCAAAGGTAGACGATAAACATTAATGAAATTCTTAAGCTTCTCAATGCTCCTTAATACGTTATCTTTCCTTCCGTTATTTCGTCACTTCCTTATCCTCTTCTAATATGTGGTTCTATTATATCCACTCTGGAGCTATTTCATGTATCACTGAAATGAGCTGTTCGTATCGGCACACATGAGAAATCTAAACAGAGTTAATTCTGAATTAAATATACTCTCTCTCTCTCTCTCTCTCTCTCTCTCTCATACGTTATTAGGTACAGACATAATCACAAAATCCACCCCTCTAATGAGCCGAAGGTCTTACTGGAATATATATATATAATATATATATATATATATATATATATATATACTATATATATATTATATATATAATATATATATTACAGATATATATAGATATATATATATATATATATGAATATATACTATATATATTTATATATATATATAGGATATAAGATATATATATATAGTATATATATATATATATATATATATATATCTATATATATATATATATATATTATACATATATAAATATATATATATATATATATATATATACATATATAAATATATATATATATATAGTATATATATATATATATATCATATTATATATATATATATATTAATATATATATATAATATATCTATATATATATATATATATATATACTATATATGTATATATACTTATATATATATATATATATATATATATATATATATATATGTATATATATATATATATATATATATATATATATATATATATACATGTATATATATATATATCTTTAGATGCAAATAACCTTAATTTCCTAATTCTTCTTAGTCATATTTGTATAATACTAAATAATAAGGATTACTTGAAGTCATCTGTGTGAGTAAGATTAAGTTTACTGAGAGAACACACATTACAACGACTGAAATTGTTTCATATATATTCATTACCTTAGAGAATTCTTTGTGGAAAACATTTCAATGTATGGAATTCCAGTTCCAGGAATAGATGCATATCATATTAGCATAATAACTAATATAATGATTTGGTCATTTGCATAGTTAATTTAGACAGAATTTAGGTTACATTTATGCCAACAAAAATTTCGTGAAATTTTGGAATGTTAAATTTATCTTGAGTGCAACATCTGATTAGCATTTGATCACAACTGGCAAGAAATGACTCTTGATCTCTGTTTAGAATTCAGAATACTTATTCTTTACATAGTATTTTAATGCCTTTTAATACATTTTCATCTATTTACTTCACCCGGCCCATTAACGAGCTAACGACTGTTGTCAACGATCTTCAACGTCTCTTGTTTTTTAAATTTACCTCTGTACTTGTCGTAACTTATTGTTCATTTGGACTGAAGATGAACCCAGGGAAGGGTTCGAAAGCTTTCGGTAAAGTCTTCAAAATAATACACGGACTTTTTACACTTTGTATTATTGTGGACCCTTTAGAACAAAATAATAATAATAATAATAATAATAATAATAATAATAATAATAATAATAATAATAATAATAATGAAAAGGAATCTAGAAAAACTAGAAGCTGAAGTAGCTCCAGGACTCATGCAGAAGAGTGTGATCCTAGAAACGGCGCACATAGTAAGAAAAGTGATGGACTCCTAAGGAGGCATAATAATAATAATATACTTTATTAAAAGTAAGGGCTACTTCAGCAGCGTTACACTTGTAGAGATTCTTCTCTATTTTGCGAATAGCGGGTTTTTCTGTGCTACTTAAACAGGCTAGTAGAGCGCCTATAGAGGTCAGGATAAAAAACAGTGTCAAAATAGGATACCATAGTCATCAAAGTCATTAATGATTTCTCTCTCTCTCTCTCTTTCTTAAAGCGAGCTTTCGTCTGGAGCTGCCTGACATCCTCGGGCTGGGATGCTGAGGGTGGACTGATCTTCGTGTGTTGTTGTTGTTTAAGAATAAGCTGGCTTTATGCCAGCACGGGCTCTTGCTCAAGAGCAGCCCGTAGGCTGCTTGGTGTGGTGTCCTTCCTCCTTATATATGGGGTTGACAGCAGGGGGTCTGCCCAATGCTGATCTCCTATTGGCTGGTGGCGGTGGTTCTTCGTTTTCATTGGTGGCTTGAGCCAGGTCTCAAGACACTTTCTCCGAGCCGATGGTTGCGATGCTGCAGATCCTGCAGCCGTCTAGACCTCCTGAGCGGCGCGGTAATAAAAGGAAAAAATGGATAAGTATCAAGACCTGAAAATGGAAATAAGAAGGATATGGGATATGCCAGTGGAAATTGTACCCATAATCATAGGAACACTAGGCACGATCTCAAGATCCCTGAAAAGGAATCTGGAAAAACTAGAGGCTGAAGTAGCTCCAGGACTCATGCAGATGAGTGTGATCCTAGAAACAGCTCACGTAGTAAGAGAAGTAGTGATGGACTCCTAAGGAGGCAGGATGCAACCCGGAGCCCCACACTATAAAATACCACCCAGTCAAATTGGAGGACTGTGATAGACCCCCAAAAAAGATTAATAATAATAATAATAATAATAATAATAATAATAATAATAATAATAATAATAATAATAATAATAATAATAATAATAATAATTCATGTTTATTGCTAAAGTATAGGATTTATACAAGATTTATACAATGAGTTAGCAAACATATATATATATATATATATATATATATATATATATATATATATATATAAATATATATATATATATATATATATATATATATATATATATATATATATATATATAGTACAATGTTTAATGATATACTTGTTTACAAGCGGATTCACAGGGAAAGCCAAATGTCTGAACTAATTAAATAAATATATGATAATCCTTTCCAAGAAACTCAAAGGTTAATGAATCTTTTAGACGTTTTAAAACATGTAATAATAACAGCAGAGCTCTCTCTCTCTCTCTCTCTCTCTCTCTCTCTCTCTCTCTCTCTCTACCCCCGTTGTCAGATAGTTAGCCAAATCTGGTAGCTGTGATGAAAATGGCTCACACCGAGACTGAGAATATGACATTACCAGCATAATAATAGTAATAATAATAATGCGTATATGACTTGATGCGTATTTAACATAATTTCAAATGTTTATAAAAGAAACATAATAAACATTAAGATTTCTTTCTTCACTGATAAACATATTAAAGCTTATTTCTTCATTAATAAACATATTAAGCTTTTTTCTCCAATAATATACACATTAAGGTTTTTTCCTCAACGATAAATCTTCTATAACCGCAAATGATCAGTCAGTGAGACAATGTATTCGTTTATTAATGCGATGAGCTTAACTTTAATGCATTTTCAAAAAAGCTTGACAAAACCTCTTCCATCCTCCATAATTCTTTTACATCCTCAAATGGAATATCGGAGATAGAAATATTATTCTTTTTTCTCATCAAATATGCCGCAACCCTAGTGATTATAGAAAAACACATTGAAGGTCCGTCCATCAAAGATAAATCTTTGATATCCTTAAACGCTTGGATACGATATGAAAACAATATTCTCCTCATCTTTTATCACAAAGGAAACGCCTATTGGAACAACTGCCTTATTCACGACTGTCGAACTTCGTAGCGCCGTGTTCTTGGAATTATTGATACACAGACTTCTTTCGTGTCTTTGTTGGGCTACGAAAAATCAACAATAAAATTTTGTCTTATTCTAATAGTTTTTTAGCAGGTATTTCTTTCAAAAACATATCCATAATTTATATTCCGTTTGGAAAAGCAGCTTTTACAGGCATCCTTAAACTGGAGGTAGGTCTGTGACTGAAAGGATATATATATATATATATATATATATATATATATATATATATATATATATATATATATATATATATATACACACACACATATATATATATATATATATATATATATATATAATATATATATATATATATATATATATATATATATATATATATCCTTTCAGTCACAGACCTACCTATATATATATATAATATTATATATATATATATATATATATATATATATATATATATATATATATATATATATATATATATATAATATACTATATATATATATATATATGTATATATATATATATATATATATATATATATGTACGTATGTATGTATGTATGTGTGTGTGTGTGTGCGAGCGTGTGTGTGTGTGGCTATTACACATGATGCCAAAGATTACTATGATTAAAAACAAGCATTTAACTTAACAGACTGATTACCCAGCGATTTAGGATCTGAGTCAGCTGCTTGAGACCATCCCTGGAAGGATTCATACACTGTAAAACTAAAAAGAAAAACAAATAAATGACCATTTACTCAGGTTAGAAAGGTCTGCAAAAATATAGAAAGAAAAAATACATCAGATGTTTTCATAAGTGAATTCACATTTATATTGGCAAATCGAAATTTAACCGAGATGCACGTCGGTAAAGAATTTCTGCTAGCCAATATCTTGATCCAGTGTTCGAAGCCTACTGTGTAGTTATTATACCATCGTACCCAGCAATTTACAATGAGTGATAACTTGAACAAATACCCGTTGAAGGATTCGACAACCACAGCTTTCCAATAACTTATGGGATCGATGCAAATTAAGTAGCCGAAATTGCATTATAACAATCTTGTTTTCAGGGCCAGACAATATATCGTGCATGGAAAAATAGCATCCTAAGGAACACCTAAAACAACATACAGTCAGTATAGTGAATATATGGGTCACTGTAGTGACCATATGCAAAGAGTCACCATAGTGCATTATATCGACAACTAGTCTTCGTAGTCCTTTAGCCAAAAATCAAATAGTAATAATAAGAAGAAATTATCCATCAACTTCTGTCTTTTAAAGTGTGAAAACTATGGATTCTTGGTTAATGCCATCAATACCAGCAAGAAAGGGAACTTCTGTCATATGAACTTCAGTAATGTAGCCTTGGGCTTCCAGTGCAAATGAAGAAATTAGAAGGTCAAATATGGAACAGGTGAACAGGAGATTACATTCAGCTTAGGAATTAGGTATTCAGACCGTTCAAAAACAGTAGATACTGTGGGATTTGTAAGAACTGGGGAGTAATCATTAGTTCATGTGATACAGTTTCCACATTTAGCCAATGTAGCAACATGAGCAATTCTCCAGCAAGGGCAAAATTATGATGATAAATCGATCATTATAGACTGATCAGTTTACCTTCAGGAACACAGGAATGAGGTGTCATGACTCTCTTAAGTAAGTAAAAGTAGTCAGTCAGTGTTATAAACAATAGTAATACCATTGTGTTCTAAAGGGTCCACAATAATACGAAGTGTAAAAAGTCCGTGTATAATTTTGAAGACTTTAAAAAAATTTTTCGAACCCTTCCCTGTGTTCTTCTTCGGTCCAAAAATTTTTGGACTGAAGATGAACCCAGGGAAGGGTTCGAAAGCTTTCTGTAAAGTCTTCAAAATTATACACGGACTTTTTACACTTTGTATTATTATGGACCCTTTAGAACATTATATATACTCTCGTGATAGAGAGTTTTTTCCTAGTAATACCATTATCATCTTTTTTTTTATCTTTATTTGTTGTATTTTTAGTTTTACTGCTAAGGCAAGACGCAAGCAGTGCTCTTATACTCATCAAATGGATATTCATGGTATAACGAAGAAAAGTTTTTCTCTTACTTCTAAACAAACTGGTTACCGTCCCAGAAGTATCTGTTATTTATACTTTATTATATCAAATGTTAAAAATAATTTTGTTACTTATTATAAGGCGAATTCAGATAGATGTTTGTAAACCATCTTGAAGTAGAACATATGTTTAGAAATAACTGGAGAGTAATAGAAAACAATAATACTGTTACTAAATAATAAAATTAGTAATATTGTGTGCTACTGAAGTTTTGGACATCACTTACGACTACCACCAAAAACAGATGACATGAATAAACCAGAAGGAATACAAAAGGATAAGCAAAAACGTTTCTATTTTATTTTAGAACTTCGTATTACTCGTCCTTAGCCTTCACAAAAAAGATACGTAGATTCCTTAAATATATCAGGTGTAAAATTTAAAAAAATAAACTTGTTACGAACCTATTTAGGTTTTTAAAACCTTTCTCCAAAAGTAATAAAAAAAAAATCCACACTTAGACCTCCATTCAGCCATGATACCAAAGGGGACCATTTGGCAAATTGATTCACGCCGGGTTTTAAGTTCACGAGATAAATAGGATTAACAGAAAGGTGGGATTTGTCGACGGAGTCGTTTCGAAATTCTGTCCGGTTCGATTTCAATGTTATTGGTTGTATGAGGCACATGCATGAAACTAGCACGCGTTTGTAAATTCAAAAGAATGGTTAGATGTGTGTGTTTTTTTTAGAGTGTGTATTGTTATGACGTGTTTATGAATTCATGAAGTGGGTTTTTATGAAAATTTGATTTTGTGTGCATTTTTTGTGTATGTTTTATAAACATATGCATGTATGATTTTATGTGTTTTAATTGTGTATGTATTATGAAAAAAATAAAAGCATATTTTTATTAGCTGTCCTTTATGTCCTTTATGTTTTCAGAAAGCATTTCTCAATTACTGTGATATTTCTAATGTTTCATTTTTATTAAAGAAAAAAGACTACACGTAACTAAAAGATTGTAATTACAGCAAAACAAGAAATCTTTTACATGAAAAGACCAAGGGTATCATACAGTAATTGTTGCCTAAATGCGTTTCTGAATTGTATTGCATGCATCCTGTCGCTGTGATATACGGTAACAGCCATGTATTTATGTGCAGGCAAACTTGGTCGTGATACACGTATTATATAAGCGTATACTATACCAATATATATATATATATATATATATATATATATATATATAATATCATTATATATATATATATAAAATATATTATATATATATATATAATATATATATAATATATAAATATATATATGTATATATATATATATATATATATATATATATATATATATATATATATATATAGAGAGAGAGAGAGAGAGAGCGAGAGAGAGTGGACGAGAGAGAATCGTTCTGTTCAGTACAGTCTGAAGTACAAGTTTGTGCCTTAATGTAAATACATGTCTAATACGTTTCCTGTTAGTTATATGCATCCAGTATCTGTTACTATCATCGTTATCTCTTTTCCTTAATAACTACATCCTTTCTTTCATAAATTGAAAGATATCAAGAGAATTGTGAAGCTCAAAGAAACAAAACTATCACCTATTTCTGTAGATATCCAATTCAGCTACCACGCCATTATTTCAGAATTTAGAAAACATGATGTGGTTATTACTGTTATAACTGTATTATCTCTCTCTCTCTCATTCTCTCTCTCTCTCTCTCTCTCTCTCTCTCTCTCTCTCTCTTAACGGGATTACGACGAAATGTAATGCATAAGACGACAAAGTGAGCGTTAGTAATGACATATATATATATATATATATATGTGTGTGTGTGTGTGTGTGTGTGTGTGTGTGTGTGTGTGTGTGTGTTGTAGACGTAGATGTAGATATATTCTGGGATTTAGAGTGAGGACATTGGTCCGTAGAGTTTTATGGGAGTAATTGTTGCCTTATTTTTTTGTAATTTTAGGGTAATCTATGTTAAATGTGCGCAGAGGTGCCGTGGAGCTTTATGGGCATTTAATGAAGTTTTGGGTAGTTTATGATATATTTCCTCAACCCGTTGGTGAGTTTATGATTTTGGAGCGATGGTAGATTTCTTTTATAGTTGACGCTATGGACTGACACAGGGTTTTAGTGACTTTGTGGTTTTATGAGATTACATCTCGCAAGTGCGTTCTTGGATTTCTTGTCTTTGGAGGTGTTAGAGTCGTTTTAGCAAATTCAGACTTTGTGCTTGGGGTCTTTGTTTGGTGGTTATATAATATATTTGTTTTCTTGTATTAATGGTGACTTCTGGTGTTAATGGCGTTAGTTGGACAAGTTTCCGTCGCTGGTGATCGGATTTGGAGACAATTGTTTCTCAGGTTGTGACAACATTACGAGGCGATTTTGACGTGACTTTTTTTTTTATTTTACGATACAGACCACGCTAGTTAATATTGAGAAAGAAACTGCGTCTTTATTGGAGGAGATTAGAAATCAAGTTCAAGTGGCAATAGCAGCCTCATATTGGCGTATTTCTGGGGATGTGTTGCTTTATTCATTCTACGTTCCTTTATTCTAAGGAACGTAGACATGATGGGTGCGAATTAGAACTTGCTCATGACAAGACGTCTCTACATTGTGCCTTTACTGAATTCCCTAATACATATCGCGTGGTCTCAACAAAAACGGTTATTGTGATCTACAGCGCCAAACACATAATCTCCACCATGTACGATGAGGCTACTGATTCGTTTTTTCTACAAGGATTACAGCTCTTTGATGGCTCGCGCAGAATGTCTCTGAATGGTTCCTGGTGTCGAGCAGACGGTCTACAATTCAACGACCAAGCTATTTATGAAGCACTTACACGAACCACGGCATAATCAAAGTCCCGGAAATACAGGAGGTGAATATGATTCCTTCACTCTCTGAGGATGTGGAGGACGAGTTTTTCTTCCCCGAACACTATATTCTTCCCACTATTATGATATTGCTGGCCATTATAATTGTCACAATTTGTGTGGCTTGGCTATACGCATTAAATATGGGTGCAAACACTCTGTGAAACGGAAACTTGTGCCATAGATTTCTTTGGCAGTGACACTTGCCGTGGCTTAATAGATTGATAAGGAATTCTCTTGCTCGTCTTGGGCGTGGCCGAACTGTGTTCACAGCTCTTATAGAACAATTACTAAGTTATATATGGAACATTGTACTGCATGTCATAAGATACCTGATGGAATGTCCAACGGTGTCTGCGTTTTTAAGAAAACTCGGGGCGAGATGAACACTTGTTAGCGCATACCAGGTTGTTATGTAGGCGGAGCTCTTGCGAAGAACGAAAAGGTTTTTGGGTCTTGGAAATGTGGGTAGCTCACCAGCCGCGAGTATTGACCCTGTTGACCTGGATCCTGTCACGGGACTTCTGCGTCACAGGGAATGGCGAAACAATGTTCTAGAACAATGAGTATGTTCATAAGTGTGCCTCTAAGGGGTCATGAGTGGTCATATGAAGGAATCCTGAGTAAGCATGGATTATTTGGACTGTAATTTGAATTGGTGAAACATTCTGCCTGGGGGAAGGCAATAGTCTCTGCCAGTAAAGGTGAGCATATTTTTTCTTTGTTTTCAAGTGCCCGATTGGACACTGAGGGAATTGTATACTCTGTTGGTTTTATTTGACATTTTACTATTAAGATATTTTCCCCTATGAACTGTGTGTTTTACTATGTTTGGGATGTGTTGGGTGATGAGTTCTCCCATTGATGCATTTATGTCTTTCTGTTTTTATGCTAGATTTGTTATAGGTCACATGATCAGGGGATTTTTGCCGTATATCGACTTCGGTTATGACAGTCCGAGAGATTGATTTCGTTTACTTATTTGCTAAAACTTAAGGACAAACTTTGCCGTTCTTTTCTCCAATTCTTTTTTTTTTTTTTTTTTTTTTTTTTTTCAAGTTTAGAACATGGTAGAACATGAGTTTCGTCATTTCTTGTACTTGAGGTTAGAATTTTCATGTTTTAAGAAATCAGGAGAAGGTTAATAGTCTGTTTGTATATATATATATATATATATATATATATATATATATATATATATATATATATTTATATATATATATATAAAGGTTTTTTGCCACGAAGGAAAAAATGAAAAAGCGAGATAGCCGAGTACTTTCGGTCCTATTCGGACCCTCAGTCAAGGGACCGAAAGTACTCGGCTATCTCGCTTTTTCATTTTTTCCTTCGTGGCAAAAAAACTTTATTTATACATAGCATCACGTTTTATATACTTCGTGATCAAGTTATTCATATATATATATATATATATATATATATATATATATATATATATATATACTAAATATATATGCTTAGTAGCTCCTTGTCTCACTCTTTCCATCGTGGCTGCATAATCACGTTTTTACCTTTTCGTGATGTAAAATCAAACACGCTCACACACACAACACACAAACACATATATTTAACAGCAATAAGTCGCCAAACACCACGTAACAAGTATGTACGTAAATAGCCACAAGAAAGGTGAAAAATGAGAAAGCAGGTACCAAGCGCTTTCGTGTATTGCGTACACTTCTTTGGGATACAAAGTAAAATAAATAAATAAAAAATTCACAGAACAAAGATCAAAGCCATTAACAAGCAAACCATCATTACAAATTGACATGTAAGAATACTTTAGTATAATAGGCTGTTGCCAAAAGGTGACATTGTATTTCCCTACACATTTATTTATAAACAAGGTAACTATCTAATTTCAAAAGACCTGAACTCAGATTCATAAGTTGATTGTTAAAATGCTTAATAAAGGCAGATTCAATCATGTTTCTTTTTACAATATGGTTACAAAAAATTACCTCAGATGAATTTTCCAGTCTATACTATGGTTAAGATCATTCATGTGTACAAATGAAGCACTTGTCGATCGACCTGTTCGGACTGCGTAACGGTGTTGTTTTAGACGGTGATCTAGTTCTTTACCCGTTTGACAAAGTTATTTGTTATTACATACAGCACGAGGAATCGTGTCAATACACCCACTAATTTGTTTTGGAGACTTACGCACAATGATATTTTGAAAGTGTTCCCGAATTTTTGTATACCACATTTATCTTGAAAGTTTTCAGTAATTTCTGAATGTAGGAAAAGATTTACATTATATGGCAATGTCAAGATATTTTCTCTCACAAAAGGCTCCCTATTGTTACTGGAATAAAAAAATATTTCTAGTTTTCTGCAAAGATTTGTCGATTAAAACTTCGGATATTTTGACCTATTTCCCACGTCATAAGTTTTACAATTTTCTGAGTCTGGGAATTCCAGACTGCATACGTAATGCCCTTAAAAACATGCCACAAAAAAACTGAGTTTTAAATTAGCATGGTGGTCTGAATAATAGTCGATATAAGAAGAGATTGGTAGGTTTCCTGTAAACATCAAACGCAAAGCTTCTATCCCTTCTATGAACCAAAACATCTAAAAACGGTAATGAACAATCATTTTCTTCTTCAACGGTGAATTTAATAGAAAGTACCAAAGTATTTAACTTTCATGTGGCTATTTACGTACATATATGTGTTATATTATATATATAATATTATATATATATTATATAGTATATATATATAATATATATATATATTATATATATATATTAAAATTAATTAAATATATATATATAATAATATATTTATAATAATAATATTATATATATATATATTATAAAGCATATATATATAAATATATATATATATATTATACAGATATATAATAATCATATATATATAATATATATATATCATATAAATATATAATATATATATAAATATATATTAAAGAGGAGAGAAATAAATATATATATATATATCTATATATTATCTACTATATTGATATACTAACTATATATATATATATAAATATTGATATCCTTGGTCCTGCCATATTTCAATTCGAGTCACTGACTGAGCATAAAGCATTTCTTTTGATTAGGAATCTTATTGAAAACATTCAA
>NC_087200.1:48736457-48741457 GCF_015104395.2 Macrobrachium nipponense
CCTATTATCAATACGAATATTGAGAATTCCGCTTGAACCTTTTCGGTAGCAAATTATTACTATTCTCCTCTTGATTTTTATGGCGATTAACTCCGGTTACGTTTTATAATCGTAAGTGTATCATTATAAATGTCGCCACCTTATTCATGATCAGTATAATTAGCATTAAGTTTAGTATTTGTAAAACGCTAAATTATTTTCTTATTCTTATTTTTATAATTTTCGCACATTCTTTCAAGGTTCTCAGAACCTCCTGATTATTAGATTCATCCTGACCCATATTATAATAATAATAATAATAATAATAATTATTATTATTATTATTATTATTATTATTATTATTATTAGTAGTAGTAGTAGTAGTAGTAGTAGTAGTAGTAGTAGTAGTATCATATGAATGCTCTTAATTACTTCGATAAGGAATTACAACCAAGGTCTTACTGTCAATCACCGATATTCGTCAGCTACAGCCATTTCGGACAATAGCCTCTCTCTCTCTCTCTCTCTCTCTCTCTCTCGCTTCTCCTCTTCTCTCTCCCTCCTCTCCTCATCTCCCTTCTCTCTCTCTCTCTCTTCTGGTTTTTGTTCTTTTTTTGAGTTCAGAAGAGTATCCAAAACTATCGATAAAATGAAGGAACAGTAATGTAATAGTTTTTTTCAGTAGTCTCCTTGGTTAAACGATATTTAGGAGCTTCATTTCGAGCATAGGAGCTTTGGAGCTTTTCGCTTACTCGAGGAATAGACCTACAAACTACTTTGTTTTTGTTGTTGGGTGGGTGGGGGTGGTAGGAGAGGTCTATGAAGGGTCTGAAAAAGGTGTTTCGCGTTGAGTTAATGATACAGGAATTTTAGGGTACTTATGAATTATCTATTAGAAGAAAAATGTAAGAAATAAACACTGTGCATGTTAAACAGTACAGAAAGAGGATTTCTAATAAAATATAACGCCTTTATTTTAATTTTCGTTGGTGAAACAAGGTTCTATTTTACCATAGATTTTAGTACGTTAAAATTTACGTTAGAAATTACGAATATAATGTTTACAGTTGTGGGTGAGGGAAACGATCTTTTGCATGTCCAGAGTAAATTTTAGGTCGGATTACACCTTATTACTTCTTACACTAAAGACATTTGTAATATGTTTCCTCTAGTTTTTATCAATAGCTTCGAGTGGTTTTATCCTTGCAAAGTATTCTAACTAGCATATATATATATATATATATATATATATATATATATATATATATATATATAATATATGAGTGTGTGTGTGTGTGTATGTGTGTGTGCGTATGTATATATATATATATATATATATATATATATATATATATATATATATATATATATATATATATACAAAAAAGATGTAACTCTTTCTCAAATCCATGAGCAAATTTTTAACAATATTCCGGTCATGAAAGTATCGGTGAGATGCAATTAAAATATTTATCTGTTTTTGTTTCATGAGCTTTGATATTCTGTTTTCGTTTTATTCAGACAGCTGAATCGTTGCATGGCCAATATTTCGTTATTGTAAAGTTTAATTCATTTTACTGCGAAATTTGCTGATTCTTATCATATATGGATGCAATCCGTTTAAACGAGTTTCTGCAGCTTAAACTATGAATACATAGATATTTTTTATTGTTTAACTTTTTGGTATTGGGGATAAAATGTTTTATCCAACGATATTTCTTCAGTTACCTTTGCAGATGTTTTAGCTTTACTTTTTTCATAAAATTTTATTTAAGAAAATAAATTTTAATTACAGTTTTTTAATTTCAAAAATAAAAGAAAATTTTGGATGTTTTATTAAATTTTTTTAAAACGTTCTTTTACATTTTATTTCCTTATAGCGAAATATTTGCAAAATTATTTCGTTACAATTTGAAAATCTATTTCGAATTAGCGATCAAGAAAAGCCAATATGCTACAAGGTATGTGATTAAGGTTTTTGGGAGCTATGGAAAGGATTAAAGAATTTCATGAAGTTTTTCACATTTCGTTGAAGGTAGACAAATTACAAACCCATTAAAAATTCTTCTGGGAAAAGCATTTAGAAATTATTGGTCTAGTTTGAGTTACTCAATCGCATTAATAAGGATATTCACGAGCAATATTTACTAGTATTTTTTAGTAGAAAGAAGAAAGTTACTAAGATAACTAAAGGAAAGACCTTCATTGAAACACCTGTGATATAATTAGAGTAAACTTACTATACTCTGTTTTTTTCCATCTGTCCATCCGCCTGTGGTGTTTGCGTATGGTAACATTGCGTCCCGGGCTTTAGATAGTTACATTCAACAATGATAATAATATCCTATTTCAAATATTAACGGTGTAATTATCATACAGTAATTTATTAAAACACTTTTCAGTTGCAAATGTACACCAAGATATCCTTTTAATTACCTTAAACTTACACAGCGTAATTATTTAAAGCCCGGAATGCAGTGTTACCTTGCCAAAACACCACAGGCGGATGGACAGATGGAAAAGAACAGAGTATAGGTGTTAATTAACAAACAATTTAATCTAAAAAATCAACGCTGAAAGTTTCGCAAGAATATTTAGTAAATATTGAATATCCTTAATATATGAATATATGTTCTAAACAGCAACTGTATCCCTTTTCAGGACATTCAATATATTTTAAGGAGACAATTTAGTTTTAAAAAGCTATTGTAACTGATGTACTCTTCTATTGTAGGATAAAGACACATTTTATGACATTAAAGTTTAGAGTATCTAGAGCCTTTGAGTTTTAATGAGAATCACGAGGAATAATGAAAGTATAAAATTCTGAATGTTTTTGAGAACCAAAATTCTGTTCAGGTAGAATAAAGACCACTTTAAGACTCTAATGTTTAGAATACCAAAGATCTATTAGACTCAGTAAGCTTAACGAAGAATAAAAGTACATTGTCCAGAACGTTTATGAGAACCAAAATTATTCTGTTCAGGCAGAATAAAGGAAAGTTTTAAGATACCGCGTTTAGAGTAACCAGTTTCTATTAGTCTTAATAAGAATTACGAACAAAAACAAAAAAGCAGTGCCGCCCTAGAATATTAAAAGAAAATCTTAAAAAGAAAGGAGAACTGAAAAGAACTAGGTAGTCACGCCTTTATCCCACACGAAAAGATATATTAACGTTGACTGTTATTTTAGCCTTCTGCGTTTTCTCTTCATGTCAACTCTGCGAGTCGATTCACATCAGGGTCACATGTCATGACATATGAGACCGTCTCGTCTTGCTCATAACACCAAGGAAATACAGGTGGATATATTAAGGTCAAATGTAAAAGGCTCACGGAAGCACACGTAAAATCAGGCATGCCTGCACTGAGGCGAACACACACACGTATATTTTTTTTATATAATACATACATATATATATATATATATATATATATCATATATATATATATATATATATATATATAGTATATATACATATATATATATATAATAATATACTAATTGGATAAGCATAAATATATGCGACAGTTACAACAAAACTTTAGAGTAACATATGAAAAATATAGTCCAGTTATTTAAAATAGGTAGATTCAGATTGTCTGCATTTCTGTAGGAATTAATTTATTTGAAAATGATAATTTTTTATATGTTAGTCGAAAGGCAGAAATTTTAGCTGTTAAATTCATGGTAACAAGGATTTATATTTATTGTGTTGAGTACAATCAACATTATAAACCCGTAATTACAAATGTCATTACAGAAATAGATTCATAATGTAAATGACGCTCCACAACACTGTATTTTACATTTGTTATTTACACACACACACATATACATACATACATGTGTATGTATGTAGTATATATATATATATATGTATATATATATATATATATATATATATATATATATATATATATACATATATCATATATATATATATATATATATATATATCTATATATATATATATATCTATACTATATATATATATATATATATATATATATATATATATATATATATATATATATAATATATACATATATATATATATATATATATACCTATTATATATATATATATATATATATATATATATATATATATATATATATATATATATATATATATATATTATATATATATATATATATATATATATATATATATATATATACATATATATATATATATATATATATATATATATATATATATATATATATATATATATATATATATATATATATATATATATATATATATATATATATATATATATATATATATATATATATCTATATATATATATATATATATAGATAGATAGATAGATATATATATTTATAAATAATATATATATATATATAAGATTTATATATATATATAATATATATATATTTATTATTATATAAATATGTGTGTGTGTGTATGTGTGTGTGCGAACGTGCGTTCTTTGAAGGCGTACTTACTTCATTTGTCACTCTGTCTCTCTCTGTCTCTGTCTCTCTTTCTCTTTCTCTCTCTCTATAACCTGTTTTTTTTCCAAATGTTTTCTTGTTCAGGTTTATGACAGAGAAGCAATTTTGGAGAGAGAGAGAGAGAGAGAGAGAGAGAGAGAGAGAGAGAGAGAGAGAGAGAGAGAGAGAGAAAGGCATGGAAGGTTTAGGCCATCATTTTATACACTATCAAGTGCACATGTTCACGTGGTTCGATATTTGTAATAATAATTATTTGATTTGTATATGAATGACCGCAAATATTGACGTCCCTAGTCTCGACTCTCCTAATGAGAGAGAGAGAGAGAGAGAGAGAGAGAGAGAGAGAGAGAGGAGAGAGAGAGAAATAACAACTTTCGAAGGTGCATTAAAAATGTGAGATTCCTTTTCATTGTTAAACAAATAGATTCATCGTCTTGGTAAAAAAAAAAAAGGTATTCTTAATCTGGGTTATAATTTATAATAGAAATGATAAAAACACTCACCGTAAGAAGGCGGTTGTGTAGTGGTTGTTG
>NC_087200.1:48746457-48766457 GCF_015104395.2 Macrobrachium nipponense
GTAATGCGACAGATGAAATTTTTCATCACTACATTTTGTCGTTTAAAAAAATCAGGTACACTTAATTTTGTGATTACAAATCATAGATGAGAGTATTCCCAATAACAATATATTTTATAAGTTATTTTTAAAATACAATTTTGTAATAACAGTAACTATAGGCATTAAAATAATTTTCTTAATGATGGTCAATCATGAAGTCTGATTCAAAAGTCGGCACACTGAGATTCATGCTGAAAAGAAATAAGGAATAATTTTTGGAAAGATTTCTGCTGCCTGGTTGGACAGGAGAATTAATAGGCACCCACGTTAGGTCAGTCTCGGTAATCAGTGAGAGGTTATAATTTGATTCCGTTTGCTCAGAAAGAACCTAAATAATTATACTATTTTAATTCATTAAATGGCATATTCACGCAATCTTCATAGCTATTATTTTATTCATATTTTGTTGAGCATTACTGAATTTTAGCAGTCTCATTTAATGACAGAACATTTGCAAATTATTATTGCTGCTTGATGCACTAACTAGCAACAGTTATCAGCAGCACGCTGACCACGCCTACACACTATGCGCCATGCCATCCATCTCTATCTTGCAAGCACTCACTCGTCATCCGGGATATTAAGACCGTCAATTCCAGTAAATCTTTCATGTGCTCTATCTAGCAGTTTCTAGGTCTTCCCTCCCGCCTCCTCCTAACATTATTGTTATCTATATATATCAAGAAAATAAATCCCATTCATATGGACTTGAAATTCCCGCTTCCAAAGAATAGGGTTTTCATATTATAGAAGTACCAGGTCATAGGAAATGAAGAAATAAAAGATCACTTACTATAAAAGAAATCATAGATTAACTAACAAATTAATGAACAGAAAAAAATTATTTATCTAAATACAAGGAGAGCTGTTTCGTGGTAGGAATAGATTACATTTGTAAATTATAATCTGTTTTTACTAACCTTTAGACGTATCTTGTAGCTGGCTTCATTAAGGAAGTCGAAAATCCGAAAATTGAAGGCTACTTTTACCCCACTTTGGAGTAAAGAAGGAAAGCCTAACAACACCGTTACCCATAGTATTCAACGCTTCGTCCAAAGTTAATGGTGAACTCTCTTTAAACGACTGTCTATATCCGGGTCCTAACCAAGTCATAATGTTGTACGATTTGCTGATCAAATTCCAGAGTCACCCTTATGCATTAATATCAAACATCTCGAAAGTATTCCATCATGTTCTATTGAATCCCGAGGACACTAGATACGCCTGTTTCTTGTGGCTACGAAGGCCTCTACCAACGGCCATGTACGCCTTTCAAGTCGTGGTATTTGGTGTCACCACTAGTCCCTATATACTGCAGCAAGTGGGCTCACCTCCAAGAGAAAGGGAGGGAAGAATTAATGAAGTCTATTTATGTAGATAACTATATTCAAACTTTTGAGTTTTATAACCATCTAGAAGATGCATATGTTGAAAGCAAATTATTGTTAGATGAAGCCTACATGCCTTTAACTGGGTGGGCTAGTAACTGTCAGAGATTTAATGAGCGACTAGAATGTAATGAACTAATGGTGTCACAGTGTTATGGATAATTTGAAATAGAGACCTTGATTGCTCAAGTTTGAAACCTAGCAAGATAACTAATGAACCCAATATCTCCCTCAGAATAACGAAACACAAACTTCTGTCATCTTTAGTAGCCAATTTTGATCCCATAAGATTAGTTAGTTCCATATTTGTCAGGGGAAAACTTTTCTTACAAGAACTTTGAGAGGAAGGGATAGGATGGGATGATGTTCTGTCTCAGGAACGAGAAAGGGAAGTGCATGATATATTAACTGAATTTGTAGACGTTCATTCCTTAGAGTTTCCAAGGGGAATTATGTTGGGAAGCGTCAAGCTACACGAGGTGCCAGTTTGAAAGAACTGAAGTCTAGCCACATGTGGAACAAGGGACCTGCCTTTCTCTATCAACAGGGCAGAACCAAACTGCCAGATGATCATAAGCCTCCCGACGAACAACAAGCCATGGTTGTTGCAGCCCTCCGAGAGTTGAGGGATGAAGGAACATTGACTCTTCCCAGAGAGATATGGAATATAGGGGGGAGTAATGTTTGTTTCACAAAGCTAAAGAAAATTATGAAAAATGTCTTAAAGTTTGGGAACTGCAAGGCAGATCCAATCACTAAATTAGTATATTTAGAACAAAGACATTATTATCCTACATTATGTAACAAACTTGGAAATGATGTGCAAGTGCCCACACACATAACTAATTTTATCCAACAGTTAAACTTAGTGATGAAAGATGACATTATCTATACAGAGAACAGATTATGTAACATAACTGATTGTAAAACCCACTTGATGTTGTTGCTTCCTAAGGGCATGTTAGTTTCGTTATATTTAGAATTCCTCCATACCACTCACATGCATTGTAGTGTCAACATATTAATCACGCTTTATCGACAGGAATGCTGGAGCCCTGGACTGAGGGCCATCGCCAAGAGAGTGGTAGGGTGATGTAGGGCCTGCATCCTCACCTTCAGGCCTCTTCTTCCTCGGCCCCTGCTTCCCCCCACTCCCATTCGACAGAACTCGCCTGCTACGCCCTTTCGATAAGGTCGGCGTGGACTACACCGCCCCATCCAGATCAAAGGGGGAGTGGGATACATCCTCGTCATAACCTGTTTAGCCAGCCATGCGGTGTAACTGGACTACTACAATGGGCTGGACGCTAACACCTTCGTGTTGTTGCTGCGACGATTTACAGCTACCCATGGAGCCCCTTCTACACAGTACAGTGACATTGCCATGACCTTCAGAGCAGCAAGTACTTTCCTGCAGGAGGTCTATGATGAAGACGCAACCCAATGATTTCTTTGAAAAGCCAGAATTCAATGGAAGTTCCAGAATCCCAGATCTCCCTTGAAGGTAGTCTTTTTTGAGAGGTTGGTGGGGGTTGTAAAGAGGACCCTTGCGACTACCCTTCACTGTAACATCTTCAGGGAAGAGGAGCTTCGGACCCTAGTGAAGGAGGCCGAAGCTATTGTCAACAACCGTCCACTAATGTGTGCTGGGGACACATGAGAAGACGATGTTCTCACCCCATCGCATCTCATTCGTGGTGATGTGATAAGATTACTGCTGCCTGTGGTCCCTAAAGAGGAAATGCACACCATCATGACCACGAGGCAACTGCGACACAGATACTTCAGGTTAACTGAGACCCTGGACCATACCATTTCAAGAGGTACTGGCATGATAGATAACTAAATACTCTCCAAGAATGTCCCGACTTCCAAGAGGACCCCCTGACTGCCCTTCAAGAAGGCGATATTGTGGCAGAAATGCAGTCAGTGGCCTCTTGGTAAAATTATTGCAGTCTACCCTGATAAACGTAGGGTAATGAGATCCGTAAAGGTGTTCTTCGAGGGCGGAGAGCATTTTAAGTAGTAGAGCACATCGTCCCACTCGAGATAAATGCCTACATTGATGAAGAAGAAGAAGGAACCCGGGATGATGCTGAGTTGAAATCGAACAGAACGAGAGTGAGCAGGATGATAAAAATGTAAGTAGCATGTCTCGACAGATTGAAGGACTCGAGTTGAGTGAGCGAGAGATAGAAAACAGTAATAGCAAAGCGAGTGGAACAGTGACTGAGTTAAGTGTCCAACCGAAAAGGAAAGCTGATGTTGAGCAGAGACAGAAAATGGTGGAGTGGGTAAGAGAAGTTTTAATATATTGTGAGTGTGATGTTGTATTTTTGAGGCGAACTATTAAAGAGTGGGGGATGGGAAGAGACTTGAAGGTGTTAGATAGGGTAGTGTTGATTATTGTTGTTGCGTCTTGTGAGACCAAACAACGCGGTCCGGAGATGGCTTCAACTGATGCGTTTTCTTTGAAGTGTCAATTATGTCCGTTTTGTAACTCATACTGCACGGGGATGAAGTCACCCCTCATGAAGTTCTAGCCAGAGCGTTGTTTTACAACTGATAGCTGTAATGTGGAGCTATGCAACAGTCTTAGTAACAAGTGAAACTCTTGGTTACAATTTGATAAATTTGACATCTCTATAATGTTCATTATTGTTTCATTTGCGAGGAATGACTATGCATTTCGAACATAATGAAGTTACATGTTCATATTTTGTCTAGTTGAATTGTTTTCATTTTGCATGAACACATTTTGAAATTCTATTGAAGTCGACAATGCTTTGAAGAGAGCATTGCCCCATTATTTACCATACTAATTGAGTCATTTAATTCTTAGAGTAATCCTTTATTACCAAGTTTACCTTAATTGGTCGATTTGGCGATAATTAACATCGGATACAATTCTTACTTTCATTAGTTGGTTTTGTACCATAAATATAATTTACGATTACCATTTGAAGTGATTACATTATTGCACTTTATTACAGGAGATGCTTAATTGAGATAATTATCTTAGTGGAGATGCTTATCTCGTTGATGATTGTAATTTGATTGATTGCCCTTGTGCTTGTATCACATTTAGTATACGATATCAACCAAGTTATTTTCCTGTTTGATTGCGAGAAGTGATTGTGTAATTATTCTATTGCCTGAAATGGTGATTTATTGAGCATTATTTGAAATGTTTTTTCTCTCATGATCGTACTATGTTTGCTGCCTTGAATGTGTTTACATTGGTGATTATTGTTTCACAGTCGAGTTAATTACCCGATGCTATTTGCTTAATCTCTTGAGTTGAACTCTTAAAGATGTTATTTGTCTTTCATTGCATAGCCAGTTGCAGTGGCTACTATTTTGACATTTATCGTATTGCCCTTTATATAAGTTACTGATTGATCACTCTGAAGTTATGATTGTGTCTAGCTGTTAAGAGCTGGACATTTGACGTAGCACTGCTCCAGACGTCTAGGCCTAAGTGTCCCGTAATGAACCGGGCATTCTAGCCTCCCAGTTGGGTCCCCCCTCTCATTCTTTTCCCTTTCCTTCTTTTGGAAGGGTGGAGAATGTCGCGAAAAAAATTAGTGCAGTTTTTGCGCGATAAAGAACTCCACCTTGAGGCCTTAAGTTTCCCTCCAATTTTCCCCAGTGGTGGCAGGAATGTGATGGTTCTAAATTTCGCAAATGTTTTTGAATCGATTAATTTTTTTACTTAATTTTTCTGCATCACAAATAAATATTTCATGTTGTGCTTTTTTATTTAGTAGTTTATCGAGTTAGCCGCATGGTGGAAAAGCTGAAATTGACCTATAGAAAAGGACTAGTTGGCAGTGCTATAAAAGCGCGAACACAAGCTCGATCGCTCCCTCTTCACTAAAGACCTTAGCTTGAGATAAGACTTGAGAGTAAGTCGGGTCTGAGGTTCGTCCACCTGAGTATCAGTTTCCACCATGCGACCGTAACTGTAAGTACTTGTGGTGAAATATTCATTACCAAGCTAGGGCATTTGTTTAACATGTTATTCAATCATCAGTGATCTCTGTGTAGTAATAAGAGCAGATATATTTTTATAATAAAATTTGTAAATTAACATCATAGTTCTTTCGTCCTTGTGTACTGACTGGTGACTTTTCTAGTTGGTAAATCTATTGCCCCTAACATCGGGCCAGATAACCCGTCCCTAAACAGTCGCTGAAGAAACTTCGCAACAAAGAAAGTTCTATTTCACTTACTCAATTCTTAGTTACATTTCTCTTTCCCATGTTTATTTTAAGTTTTCTTTTTTTATTCATATTTATTGCGTGAACACATTAAGAAGCTGCCGACTCTGACATCTCATTCTCCAGCAAAATCTTGTAGATTCTTGTACATGGAATCGAATCTTATGTTGTGAAGCTGTATATGTAT
Source organism: Macrobrachium nipponense (assembly GCF_015104395.2). Lineage (NCBI taxonomy): Eukaryota > Metazoa > Arthropoda > Malacostraca > Decapoda > Palaemonidae > Macrobrachium > Macrobrachium nipponense. The sequence goes on from NC_087200.1 coordinate 48,752,298, forward strand.
GTGAAGTTTATTAAAGCTGAACATCCAAATGTAAACATTTTTTCTTTTTATTATTATAGTAACGTGTTTAGGACCGCGTTTAATGTTGGTTTCATGCCTTCATTTGTTGATGCATGCAACACCTTTGATTTATTGGCAACTAATATTGAAAAATACAAATAAAATGAGTTGTGAAAAGGCTCATTTGGATGAAATGCAACGTGAATTGGATGCGCATAATAAAGTGCTTGCAACACAATCTAGAGCTGCACTTGATAGCTTTAGTAGTTCAGATGGTGATAATCTTCCGGTGTATTGTGTTCCGATCTGCAACAAACAGCGCCGACACCCAAGCGGAGCACTAGTGTCGCTTATTATGAAAGAAAACTGTGGACACACAACTTTCGTGTTTTCATCGTAAAAACACGTAAATCGACCATGCAACAGTCATCCGAGATAATGAGTTGCGTCAACTATGACATCGAGAATAATCATGTTGACAACAAGACAAAGATTGTGCTTTTTTCCTGACAACTGTGCTGTAGTGTCAGTAACTAAGATATGGCCAAAGAAAGTAAATTAGGCCGCAAATCTCGTTATAATCAAGTAAAATAACAAGCCGATGCACTATACTTTTACCTAACATTTTATGCTATAGCTTAAGTATAACATAATAATGCCATACTGTTTGGATATATAGTATAGGGATAAATTTCCTTTAAAATGGTGAATACTAGATTAAAAACATATGGTTGGTTTAAACAATATTGATGTTTTAAAACTTTAAATGCGTTTTTACCTTTATTTTTAGATTGAGCTTTTTTATGTTGTTTGGTTTTTAACATGACCATTTACTATATATAACATTTATTCTTATATATTGTGATGTCAATAATTAATAAATGGCCAAAATAAGTATATTCAACCGCAAAGATCATTATAATATGGTGAAATAACAAGCCAGGACAATCTACTTAACCTGACATTTTATACTATAGCTTAAGTATAACTTATTAATATAATGGCATAATGTTTGGATATATCATAACCAGATAATGTTCCTTTAAAATGGTCAAGACTAGATTAAAATCGAATGGTTGGTTTCAAAGATATTGATGTTTGAAAACTTTAAATGCCTTTTTCTCAGTTTTTAAAAAACGGCACATGCGCCCTTGCTCCGCTGGGCGCCTCAATTGGTTTTTCCCCCCATGCAATAAATTCATGAACTTGAAAAGGATACTCTTACATGGCTGTGGGGGTTTCTCTTCCTTCCTTTTTCTCTTATAGGCTTATGACGCTGGAATTTCTGGTTCGTTTTTCTCTCATGGAATCACCCTAACACTGATATTTTACTGAGATATTCTGGTAAAAAGGTCGCCACTTTTCTGAATTAAATCTGATGGCTCCTGCAATGCATGCTTATTTCTGACTGCAATAATGAGGAATCCGATCAGAACTAATCAAATACAAAAAATAAGGGAATCGGTTGAAGGCCAAATACAAGTTAAGGGAAAATGGTAGTAAAACTCCAAGAGTTGAATTTACAGGGGAATGTATTTACACCTTAACGTTACTCTACTAATTCAAGGTGCCAAGAAGGCCGCTACTGACCCTCACATGAGGCCAAGTTCTGGAATGATTGCTGAGAACAATGTGCACGCGCTCAGGAACACGTGTGATGATTCACAACGTGATTTTACTGGCCCAGAGCATAAGGAAATGGGAGATCCACCTTCACAGCAGCAAAATGGAGAATACCTGCAAAGCAAACATTTATAAACGTGTGCGGCAGGGGGGTCGGATATAAGCTTAACATAAATCTCTTATAAGATTCCTCAAAGGGCAAAGAAAGAATGAATTACTACTGAAAATGTTACTGTACCGAGAAGGGGAAGAATTGAATATAGCCACTTCCTAGGAAACCACAGCTCATAAATCAAAGAATCTTTCTAAGGGAGCACAGCTGTGGGGATTAATGAATCACTATGGAGGATCGCACAAGCACTAATACAGGGAAAAGAAGAATATTTAAGTTGATTCCCACCACAATTCTGTACTCTATCTTTTCATCCTGATATATTGCTCTGTAGTAGCGTAGACGAAGGAAGTCGGATTCTTCAAGGCGTTAGTAAGGGCAAGGGCTGCCTTGTGGGAGCACACAGACACATGAGTCACGAGGGGAGAAGGGGAAGGGGCTCATAATGTTTTGGAGCTCTGAACTCGGGAGCCACTGGGGTCAAAGTTAGACCAGATCCCTCATGCTGACTCATTTTATTAACTGAACTGGCTTAACTAGCGGGTTTTGGTAGTCAACATCTTAATGAATCTGCAAAATACAGAAGGTGGCAGGAAGAGAAAGAAAAAAAAGAGACAATTGGGAGGCGTTAGAGAGAGAGAGAGAGAGAGGGAGATAGAGTATAATATATATATATATATATAGGGAGATATATATATATATATATATATATATATATATATATATATATATATATATATATATATATATATATATATATATATATTATATCTATATATATATGTATAATATGTAATATATATATATATATATATATATATATATATTATATCTATATATATATTACATATATATATATAACATATATATAATATAAATATACTAATATATATACTATATATATATTATATATAGTATCGTATATATATATATATATTAATATATATAACTATATATGATATATATATATATATATATATATATATTATAGTATATATTTATAGATATTATAATATATAAGTATTAGATATATAATATAATATATATCTATATATAATATATATAGTATATATATATATATCTATATTTTATATAGTATATATATATATATATATATATCTATATATATATATATATATATATATATATAATAATATATATTATATATATATCGTGGAGAGAGAGAGGCGTTTCGATGCATTGTTCTCGTATCACGCAGTGATATAGCGCTGCCAAAGCAATGAGAAAGACATTATAGGAGGCAGTCGAGGTCTCATGGCTATATGTTGTCAGCTTATTGAATACTGTTATTAATATTTAAAATCATAGAATCAACATTTATTCTTGTCACGAGTCGGATGAGACACTTGATTATACTTAATAACTTAAGCTATCACTATTTTTACATGACAAGAGCTGACTCTCTTTTATGTATTAAAGTTATGAGTGCATGTGTTTGTTAAGCACAGAAGCACGGCATGGCATTGTTCTCTGCTCTGATTCATTCAAGCAGCATAGGTTTTGTAGGTTTTCAGAAGTATACTCTTCTTTGTAAGAAAGACCAGAATGTAATAAAAACTAAAACTGGAGAATGTGCCTCACATAAACATATCTCTATTTGATCCCCCGAGGTGGCTTTTAAGAAAGCATCTCCTATATATATATATATATATATATATACTATATATATATAATATATATATATATATATATATATATATATCATATATATATATATATATATATATATCAGAATTAAGTCTGATGGCTACTGTAATGGATGCTTTTTCTTCCTGACCACGATTAACGCGGAGGCCGATGATCTTAATCAGATACAAAAAGCAGTGGCGGGGGACAGGGGGCGCGGCTGAAGGCCAAATACAAGTTAAGGGAAAAATCGTATGGAAACTCCGAGAGTTGAATTTAAAGTGGACTGTTTTTGCACCTTAACATTACTCTACTGATTTCAAGGAGCCAATAAGGACGTCCGCTAATGACTCTCACATACTGCCAAATACTGGATTAATTGCTGTTAGCAATGATTACGTGCCCAGGTTGATTTGCAGTGTGCAATTTCTGGCCCAGAGCAGGACAGGGAAAATCGACCTTCACAGCAGGAATTTACAGTAGACCTGCAATACAAACATCGTATAAGTACGTGTACGGCGGGGGGGTGTAGATCGGATGTGATCTTAACATAAATAGTCAGACTCCTCAGAGGGCAAAGAAATATTGAATTACTGCTGAACTCGTTACTGTACAGAAAAGGGGAGGGGAGGAATTTCATAGTCACTTTTCTAAAGAACCACAGCCCTTAATCAAAGGATCTTTCTAAGGGAACAAAGCTGTGGGGATGAATGAATCTAAGTGGAGGGTCGCACAAGCACTGATAAGAGGAGAAAATGAAATATATATATATATATATTATATATATATATATATATATATATATATATATATATAATATATATATATATATATATATATATATATATATATATATATATATATATATATATATATATTGTGACGAAGTGACAAGTATCTGGTTACTACACTTACCAATCATAAAATATTACCTCACCACAGCCAGACACCTGAACCTTCATCACAGGTAAAATATAACTGAATACTCTAAAGGCAATAGTGATCCCTTAAACAACTTACCAGTATTGCAGAAAATCAGACTAAGTTCATTAAAACAGGTGTGAGGTAATCTTATACATAATTGAATTAATTAAAGGACATCAGTCCATCAACCACTTTAAAAGTCTAAGTATTTCCCTGATTCTAACTCATTTCAATTAAATTGAAGGGAAACAGCTCAATTACCACTAAATATTTACCTAAACACAATTGAATATAATGGTGAAAAAGAAAACACTTATAAAAATTTTAAATACAAAAATTTATTATTGAACTCAAAATTTATAAGTGAAATTCACAATCTCAGGGAAATTTACTGTTACTTAAAAACAACACAAAGTTTAATTAATTCTTGAATTAATCATTAATCGAAATTAAACCAAAATTAATTTATCACAAAAATCAAGAAAATCAATTAATCAAGGAATTAAATTATTCAATTGAAATTCAAAGTGTTAGGTAATAACTAAAATTTTGAAATTAATTCACGCTCGCTAAAAAACAATGAAACTTGAAAAGAATTCTAAGTAAATACAAATAAATTCACAAGTGTTAAATTAAATTAAATATGCAATGATTGATTAATAAAAACATTTAAGTTAATCAAATTGTGAATGCAAATGAAAACACAGAAAAAATACCAAAAATTGCAAAAAGAAAGCATTAATCACACAGGATAAAAAAACACACTTCAATAAGAAAAATGGAAAAATGCAAAAAAAATAGCTTCAATAATAAAATGGAAAAATGCACCAAAAAATCACTTCAAAAGAAACAAACACAGAACACAAAAATTTGCAATGTGTAAAAAATGAAATGGTTTCACCAAACCACTGTAAACACATTTTTAGCTTCACCAAACCATTAAAGATGCAACTTTAAAATTGTAATAAAAAATTACCTTGGTACCAATTGTTTCTGCTGCAGCTAGCTCCAAAATTTCCCCACATTCAAACAATTCCCAATATTTCAAAAAAGAAAAGGTGTCGTTACACACTTGAACAATGTTTGTTCAGATTCTACCACTAAGCACTAAGTAATATTAAATAAATCTAAGACATACGAAATCTAAAATTTACTAGTGAGCAATCACTAAGCATAAAATCTTTACGTTAATGTGAAATCAAAATTGCGCGGAGAGAGAGAGAGAGAGAGAGAGAGAGAGAGAGAGAGAGAGAGAAGAGAGAGAGAGGGGGGGGGGAGTTAATTATCTTACTCCAAGGTTTCAAAGTTCAGAAAGAGAATAATTCTCTCTTCGTAAGGCAAAATGGTGAGTGGACCTCACCCTAAAATGCTTGGGGTGCAATATTGCGAACGAGAGACAGCTAATATTGTAAAAATTTTCTTCAAAACAATAAGTAAGTAGAGAGAACGTGAGATTTCAATCATTAGTAACATTTATTATTACATGATTTAATACATTAAAAGTTTTTTGAAATTAAAGATATGATTATAGAATCTTCTCAAATGAAATTAAGTTCCATCATTTCCTTGAGTGATGTCACAAACTTTCCACTTCAAAATTTAAGCTACTTACGAGTCAACAAATTTTCTTGACAAATCGAGAGATATAAGAGTTAATTTACTAGTAATATTAGATAGTTTTCAATACAAAAACATCTCTAACTACTTATATGAAATGAAGGGTATCAGATGCATGTGAAATGTTTTAGGCTTGCAAAAGATGGTGCAATCCTTCACATGATTACTCGACAAAGGCACAAGTGTGAAACAAGAATGAGCATCGCATGTTTAAAAAAAAAAAAAATTGGAACCTTGCTGCCCCAAGTGGTGACAGCTATTTCTCTGCTTCAAACAGACAATGCTAATCTCTTTCTTCTAACAATATACATTATTCGGGACTTTTAAATTATGATGTTAAATCTGACATACATTATTAGAACATACTAACTCTAAGCTAAATAAGGAATCTGAAAATATTGCAAACAATTTTACAACACTTCATACAGTTAAAGAGAGGATGATATGCATTACGAAAGCAACAGCATATAAGATACCTCCCCCGAGAAGATTGGTTATCATGGAGTTGAATCCCACGATTCGCATCGGGATAAATAATCTACGACTTCATTGTTCTTTCCAGAAATGGTTTCTGTAACTGTCTCGAAAAATTGGATGAGGATTTCACATTAGCTTGCTGAGGTGTATTACCTTGTGTACTCTTGGTAGGTTTCCCATTAAATTTGTTCCTGATATTTGGATGAGACTTAGAACCTGGGTGTTGTTGATTCTGGTACTTGACATTGTAATTGCGTTTGCTACTAATTTTATTGTAATCTTCACTCAGTGTGGCAGCTTTGTCAAGTTTCTTAACCTCTCTCTTTCTCTCTCAAATAGGCTCTTGTATGTTCAGGAATTCTCCTAAGATATTGTTCAAGAACAACTGATTCTTCCCCTCTCATCTTTTCTTAAATTTCAGAATCTTTCATTTTAGTACTCTGGGGTCATCTGGTAAACTTATAGCACATTGTGTTTAAGTACCCTGTAGTCTTTACACTGATCAGCTGTTAAGGCTAGATAAGCACTTCTTCCTTTACCAATTAAGACACTTTGTAATAAAACTGAACCACTTATCTTCTGGCCATCCCATACCTGAAGCCACTTTCTCAAAGTGATCAAAGAACTCATCTGGAGCTTCTTCAGTAAACTTAGGGATTAACTTCTGTACTCTTACTACATCAATACAGGGTCATGATTACCTTGGTTAGGGTTAGACGGTGTTACAGGTAATGTGGATCTAGCTCTTATCAATTCCATCTCCCTTTCATGCCTTGCAATTTCTCTTTCCTCTTTTATCCTCTCCCTTTCTTCTTTTGCTGTTTTTTCTTTTCTTTTTCTTCTTTCTCTTTTCTCCCTGTCTCTTTCACTTTGCATTCTCTCTCTTTCAGCCTGCAGGTTCTATCTTTCAGCCTGTATTTTCAGCTTAATAAAATTCTCTCATGCTTCAATGCGTCTAAGCTCTAACTCTGCATCACTTTTCTCTTTCTTTTCTTCTTGCTATTTAGATCCGCACATGCTACATTCAACACGTCTTGAGCTAATTCTAACTCATCTTCATGTTATTCTACCAAAGTCTATCAATGATTCCACAGCAATACTTCTTATTTGTGCCTAGTAGACACATAACCACCACATGCTAATGCTAAAGCGCTCCACTGTGCCTTAGGCAGAGTGATTTCAGATAACACTTGGATGGAAGGGGATGCTAAAAATTCCTGAACATTGAACTGAGCCGTTTTTTCTAAGTTATCAACTAACAATTCAACACAATAAATGCAAAACAAAACTATATGGTCACTCTCCTAACAAAGTTTATCCCTAACACCACCAGTATAAACAAGAGTGATAATGTAATCTGTTTTCCCGGGTCTCTGGGCGCCATTGATACTTGTGACGAAGTGCCAAGTATCTGGTTACTACACTTACCAATCATAAAACATTACCTCACCACAGCCAGACACCTGAACCTTCATCACAGGTAAAATACGACTGATTACTCTAAAGGCAACAGGGATCTCTTAACTTACCAGTATTGCAGAAAATCAGACTAAGTTCATGAAAACAGGTGTGAGGTAATCTTATATGTAATTAAATTAATTAAAGGGCACCACTCCATCAACAACTTTAAAAGGCTAAGTATTTCCCTGATTCTAACTTACTTCAATTAAATTGAAGGAAAACAGCTCAATTAGCACTCTATATTTCTACCTAAACAAAATTAAATATACTGGTGAGAAAGAAAACACTTATAAAAAATTTTAAATACAAAAATTGATTATTGAACTGAAAATTTAGAAGTGAAATTCACAATCATAGGGAAATTTACTGTTACTTGAAAACAACACAAAGCTTAATTAATTCTTGAATTAGGTATTAATCAAAATTACACCAAAATTAATTTATCACAAAAATCAAGAAAGTTAATCAAGGAATTAAATCATTCAAATAAAATTCAAAATTGTTAGGTAATGATTAAAATTTGGAAATTTATTCACAAGTATTAAGCAACAATAAAACTTGAAAAGAATTCTAATAAATTCAAATTAATTCACAAGTGTTAAATTCAATTATATATGCAACGATTAATTAATTAAAGCAATTAAGTTAATCACACAAAATTTAAAAAAAACACACTTAAACGAGAAAAATGGACAAATGCACAAAAAACCACTTCAATAACATAAATGAATAATTGCACCAAAAAATCACTTCAAAAGAAACAAACACAGAACATAAAAATTTGCAATGTGTAAAAATTGAAGTTGTTTCACCAAACCACTGTAAATATGATTTTAGTTTTACCAAACCTTTAAAGTAGGAACTTTAAAATTGTAATACCACATTACCTTTGTACCAATTATGTTTCTGCTGCAGCTAGCTCCAAAATTCAATCACATTAAAAAAATTCACAATATTTCAAAAAAGAAAAGGCGCCGTTACACACTTGAACAATGTTTGTTCAGATTCCACAACAAGCACTAAGTAATATAAAACAAATCTAAGAAATATGAAATCTAAAATTTAAGAGTGACCAATCACTAAGTATAAAATCTTTACGTTAATGTGAAATCAAAAATCGCGAAGGAGAGAGAGAGAGAGAGAGAGAGAGAGAGAGAGAGAGAGAGAGAGAGAGAGAGAGAGAGAGAGAAAAGAGAGAGAGAGAGAGAGAGATCTTATGCCACGGTTTCAAACCTCAGAATGAGAACATTTCTCTCTTCATAAGGCAAAATGGTGAGTGCACCTCGCCCTAAAATGGTTGGGGTGCAAGTTTGGGAATGAGAGACAGCTAATATTGCAAAAATTTTCTTCAAAACAATAGGTAGAAAGTGAGATTACAATCATAATTAACATTTATCATTACATGATTGATTTAAAACAATAAGTGTTTCAAAATAAAAGATATGATTATAGAATCTTCTCAAATGAAATTAATTTTCATCTTTTCCTTGAATGACGTCACAAACTTTCCACTTCAAAATTTAAGCTATTTATGAGTCAACAAATTATCTTTTGACAAATCGAGAGATATGAATTAATTTACTAGTAATATTAGATAGTTTTCGATAACGACTTATGTGAAATGAAGGGTATCAGACATATGTGAAACATTTTAGGCTTGGGAAAGATGGTGCAATCCTTCACGTGATTACTCGACAAAGGCACAAGTGTGAAACAAGAATGAGCATCGCATGTTTAAAAAAAAAAAAATTGTAACCACGCAGCCCCAAGTGGTGACAGCTTTTTTCCTGCTTCGAACAGACAATGCTAATCTCTTTCTTCGCACAGTCTACGCTATTCATATCTTTTAAATTATGCATGCGGAATATGAACATACATTATTAGAACACTCTAACTATTAGCTAAATAAAGAATCTGAAAATATTGCAATCAATTTTACAACACTTCATACAGTTAAATAGAGGATGATATGCATTATAAAAGCAACAACATTTATGTGTGTGTATATATATATATATATATATATATATATATATATATATATATATATATATATATATATATATATATATATATCCTGAAGATATCGGAAGGGTATCGGCTCCGGCTGCTGCAACAACCGGGGCACTGGCACTCATCCCGTGCCTAATGCTGCATGGCTCTGTTCCCCGAGTCCTTTGACCAAATAAGATACGACAGACTCGTTACTCCAGGACTGGTTAGCTGCTGACAGAGGGGGAGTGGAGGAGGTAACGGGCTCACGATTTGGGATGACCCATTCCCGGGCAGTTGGTGGAGTGTCTCCTATGGTCATGGGTGTCCTGGAGGATCCCTATTGGAATTGGCTCTTCCTCGACTGCCAGCATGGGTAGCAGTGCCAAGCCAGCGGTGGGAAAACGACTGGGAATGTGAGCTTTGAGAGGGATACTTAAGTCTTGCCTTGGCACTGGCTCTGAGGCCATTCCTGGCATAGTGAGAGGATTTGAACGGGGCTCGACATTTATGAGGGACAGAGCCTGGCACTGCCTGGTGCCTTCAAGTGACACTGGCCATGCAGAAGTAGTTCCTTGGAGGCCCATGGAATGGGTCTGGAGCTATGTAAGGGTGGGGCCCCTGAGACAGTACAAAGGTAGGGTGAGATTTAAAATCTTGTCCTAGCAGGACGTCATAACCTCCTGGAATATAGGTTGCTACTGCCATGGTACATATCTTAGAGTGGTGAGGCCATGTGACTCTCAACCGGACAGTAGGCAAGAACATTTTGACATGGTTGAGGCTCTCTATTGTGATGAATTGGTGCCTATTAACCCGAGCTCAATAAGGAATTTTATCCTCTCAAAAGATGGATACCTGTTCACCAGTGTCATCAAAAGCTCAGACCTGGTGGGCAGGATAGGGACCTCTGAGAGGTGCAACAAATTAAGGGCCCTAAACAGGAAGGCTTAGAGTTGAAGGATTCATCACTGTCATGGCAATGGCAGAAACAGGAGCTTTTGGGGGGCATCCTGCCCATGCAGCAGTTGCCCATGCACTTTGCACTTTTCATGAGTCACAGAAACGCTTGCTAAAATCAGGCTTGAGCCTGTTGTTTCAGTTCCAAAGGCTGTTATTCTTATTATGATGATGGGGAGTTCCATTCTGAGGAGTAGAGGGAGCTGGCTGAGGAGAATCCGCTTTTGAGAGGCATTGCTCTGTGGTGTGCCCAGGTTTAGTGCAACTCCTACATACAGGTGGCAGCAGGAGTGAGAGGGAGAGTAGGGCGAATTTTCTTCTTCTAAAAACTCTGCAATGGATGGCGGGTGTCGTAGGTATCCACTCGTCTATAGCACTCCAGGAGGCCTTCATCAACATATGGAGTGCTGGTGTCTTCTTGGCTACCAACTCTGTCCATGTTTGGCTAGCCTCCTTGGGCATGCTCCTCCACTTCTGCCTCCACCAGTCTATGGTAAACTCATAAACCCCCAAGGATTGCCTCTCGGACGAGGGCAAGAGCTTGTCACTCATTCAAGGGGAGAGCCTCGGATGCAGTCCGCCCTTTTGCCAGTGAGATGCTTGCCAAGGAGGAGGGCCACTTCCTGAGGTGTTGGAGTGAAGTTCTCGAATACCTGCACGGCATGATCGAACCAGGTGTCAGGTTCGCTATCATCTTAAGTCCTAATGAGGGTTCCCATGCTGTGGAGGTGAGAGTGTGAAGGAAGGGGCGCAGGCGGCATCACACAAGGGGGTGCCAGAGTGGCATTCTGGACTGCCATAGCCAGTTGATGTACTCTCTCTGCAGCTTCTCTTCTCTTTTGGGCTTCTTTGTCTTTCTCCATTTTGGCTGCTTGGAATGCTTTCTTGGCTACTTTTCTCTTGTGCTTTCTCTTGGGCTGCTTCCTTCATCTTATTGTTTACCCAATTTATCAGTTTTGTGCCCTACAGCCCCATTGCTTTTCCAGTTTCTGTGAAGACCTTAACCTCTTCCAGTGTTGTGTTACTGGCTATCTTCTCAGAGGTGAAACATTAGTAGTCTAGCCTGAGAACAACAAGGATCCCTATGGCTGGAATATCTGCAGAAGCAGGTGAGATGACAGCCAAAAGGCTGAAAATGTCCTCCACATAGTGCAGAAATCTCATGCAGGTGATGTGGGAAATAATAGTAAAACAAATTGTAAATGCCTCATGCAATTAGCATGGGGATGGTAGTTAATAGTATGAATAAAATCCACTCCGGTGCAGAAAACTCACACAGGTAGTGTGGAAATGCTAGTCAAACTAATTGTAAAAGCTTCACACAAGGGACATGGGAACTGGTCGTCTAATAGACTAAATGAAATCCACTCCAGTGCAGAAAACTCACACAGGCGACGTGGAAACACAAAATGTGGTTGTAAAAGCAAGTTAGATCTCAGTAAATAACGCGCAACTAACTTGTAACGGTCATGTAAATTAATACTATGTACAGGCTGAAGACTCAATGCCGATATTTAGTCAGATACCCATAAAATCCCTGTAAATACAGTTAACTGGCAAGTACAGTAGTGTGGCAGAAAACTCAACACTAATACTTTAGCGAAATCGCTGTCAAAATCTCTGTAATTTACAGTTACTACTGGCGTGTAGTGCAGCAGAAAACTCAATGCCTACACTTTAGCAAAATTGGCATAAAAATCCCTGCCATTTGCAGTACTACCGGCGTGTATTGTGGTAGAAAACTCAACGCTGATAGTGGATTTAGCAATGAATTTCGTAAAAGCGGAAACCTCAACGCAAATGCTGGGTTGTAATGGGTTCTGTAAATGCCATTTCAACTGGGTTGTAAATAACATAAATAAAACAAAAGGATTTTTGCTATGTATTCACCGAAAACTCATGAGTAGACATGGTAAATGCAGTTGGCAAAATGAAAAATATGGGTTTTGTATTGTCTCTAGGACGAGACGAAAGGGGAATGAAAGTATTAAAAATTTTTCTTTTACCAATGCAAATCTTTGGTCTGTCTTACCCTTCAACACTAGTTGGCAATGCTCAGGAGTCTTATTTTATGCTAGCGTTGTAAACCATAATCATAGAGGGAAGAGGAAGAACCCAAATAACATTTTCTCACCACTGCAATATCACCAACATCACAGAATTCCCATTATACCATACCCTTTTTTGCAACTGTATTTTCCCTTGCAAAACTAAGACCTACCAATTCTAACTCGCAAAAGTAAGTTCCTGGAGAATTAGGCTTTCACATGGGCCAGCAAGACGGAGGGGAAGGGGATTGAGAAGGATTCACACTTGGCTCTTAATCTAAGGCCGTTGATTTTCTTTGTCGCTTATTCTAACTTTACATGAATTTATGCAAACTTTATTTTTCTGTTTAACTTATTTACTCTTGTTTTTCTTTTTGCATAAATGGGGAATAATGCGATAGGACTCGATTGGACACGTGACCAGGGATTTCTCCAGGAACACTCCTCTTGTAAAAGGATCTTAATTCTCCCTATCCTTCCTAAACATGAGAGAGAGAAAGACAGACAGACAGACAGACAGACAGGCAAAGAGAGAGAGAGAGAGAGAGAGAGAGAGAGAGAGAGAGAGAGAGAGAGAGAGAGAGAGAGAGAGCACATATACTTTTTTAAAAGCTAGGGAATATCTTTATGACACGAGATTCGACGATTTACACTTGCAATTCACGAAATATGGCAGTGGTTTTCGTTTTGTAATTATTATATCCCAAAATACCTAATATGCTTCATGCACTAGCACATAAAAAAGCTAAGGTTAAGTTTCTCTCTCCCTGGGCTATCAGCATGCACGTAGATCTTAAGTTAACCCTGGACAGGTATTGCTATTTTAGTTCCTGTTTAAAGGTTCGTGGGGTCGAGCTTGACCCAAGCACACAGAAAAATTTGTGAAAATTCAAAAACTGCAGCTATGCTGCACACTTTAATCTATAAAATTAATTTCACCATTGCCGAATACTATTGAGAAGATAGATCATACCCATCTACAAATTAAATATTTATTACAAATATATTTAATAAAATATGTATATAAAAAAATAATTTGCAAAAATATTTACAAAAAATACAAAACACGTTACATACACACAAAAACTGAGGGAATCCTTCCTAAAAATATTATTTATAATAAGTGATTGCCAGAAAAGGTGTCGGACCAAAAGAGGTCAAAATCTGAAATGAGAAAAAAAGAGTGAGTTTTTTGGCCAAAAAAGAGCGAGTTTTTTTGGCCAAAAAAAGGCCAAAATTTCACTAATTTTTTTGGTACCTGAATGAAATAGGAAGTGGCTAATTTTTTTTTATAGAATA
>NC_087200.1:48773957-48786457 GCF_015104395.2 Macrobrachium nipponense
TAATATATATATATATATATATATATATATATATTATATTTATTATATATATATATATATATGTATATAATATATATATATATATATATATATATATATATATATATATATATATATATATATATATATATGACTAGTAATAATATTCTGTTACAACAGAATTCCATCTGATAAAAAGAACCCAAAAAATTCCAAAATATAGAAAGTTCTATACTTCAGAATGCTTTATTTATACTAAGAGATCCATCCACAGGTTGCACGTTTTACTGAGTCACCCCCACTGATAATTCTTCTTTAATCTTCTTAAATTTTGGTTGAAAGGAGGTTTTATCAATGATATCTGAGTACCTGGCACCTTTTGAGATGTACATTACCTGTCTTTGTTTTATTACCGATTCTATCATCTGACTTGTGTATTGACATTTACTGCTATAAATTATATATGACAAATTCCAGTTTATTCTGTGGTTATGGTTATTTATATCGTTTAAAATAGCTGAGTTTTGTTTTGTCCATACCTAACTGACCGTTTATGTCATATTAATCTATGGGGAAGTGATTTTCCTGTAAAACTGATGTAAGATTGGTCACAGTCCAGGCATGGGATTTTGTATACTTCTGTGTGAATGGGGATTTTCTTTTGTTGGATGTTAATCAGGGATTTGGGTTAGGTATTTGGTAGGTAAAAGGAAGAGGGTTAGATTTTCTGAGAGTGGGTTACTGTCTTAATCCTATGCAGGTGTGGAATTTTTATTTCTATTTTATTGTTGGGTGTCTCTCTGATCTTGTCTTGAGGGGGTCGGTAGAAAATTATGTTTGCTTCTTTATGAATCACTTTCTCAATATATGGTCAGGGTACCTTCAAAACGAAAGCTGCATACGAATTAGTTCAAATTCCTTTTCTAAGAGATCTGGGGAACAAATTCGTGAGGCTCTTAATAGGAATGTCATGAGAGCTAAAGTAGTGAATGTATGAAAGTGAAAACGTTGTTTTTCTGTGTAAGGTAATATTTGTATTCTGTCGTGTTTCTACAAAAGTCAGATGAACGAATCGGCCTTTATTAAACAAAGACAGGTAATGAACATATCAAAGGAGGCCTGGGACTCAGATATCAATGATAAAATCTTCCTTTAACTAATTGTTAAGAAGATTAGAGAAGAATTACCTGTGGGGGTGACTTAGAAAAACGTGCTACCTGAGGATGGATAATTTTGTATGAATACCACAATTTCTGTAACTTTTTTCATTCATTTCTTACCTAAAGAGAGAGACAGTAGTCTCTGAAGTATAGTACCTTCTTTCTATATTTTGGCATTGATATGGGCTCTTTTATTATTATTATCATTATATATATATATATATATATATATATATATATATATATATATATATATATCTATATATATATATATATATATATATATATATATATATACATATATATAATATATATATATATATATATATATATATATATATATATATATATCATATATATATATATATATATATATATATATCTATATATATAATCATATATATATACACGTGTGTGTGTATATATGAGGTTTTAGTCTTCCTTTTTCACGAAGATAGATATATGAGGTTGTAGTCCACAGGGGAAAAGAAAGCTAAAATTCCTTATAGCACAACAGTTGAGCTAAAAGGAATTTCAGCTTTTCTTTTCCCCTGTGGACTACAGCCTCATATATATATATAATATAAATATATATATATTTATATAATATATATATATATATATATATATATATATATATATATATATATAATAAATATGAATAACTTGATCACGAAAATATATAAAACGTGATGCTATGTATAAATAAAGGTTTTTTGCCACGAAGGAAAAAAATGAAAAGCGAGATAGCCAAGTACTTGGCTATCTCGCTTTTTCATTTTTTTCCTCTTGGCAAAAAAACCTTTATATATATATATATATACATATACATACACCGAGTTTTCTACAGTTTTTGAGGTTATAAATTTGTATCCAATATCCTCAGTTATATTACAGTTTATCTAATATCTCATTTAATCAACTATATTCACATACTATACTGAGAATCAGTATTAGTATCTTGACATCTTTTCGTACTATCATGTAAAATTTGTGTTTTTACATAAAATCACATTTCTGTATACAATCACTGGCATAATCCATGGCTGTCTCTTGAACTGGTTGCCTGTCTGTTATTTTTCATTGTTATTAACTGTGCGGGAGTAAACGAGGGCGTGGCAGAGCAAATAAGTAATTCTACATTACATTTTATTAATAACAAGGGAGAAGGAGAAAGCACTGGAGTGAAATGGTTGTCACAGTGCATTGTTGTGAGTAACACGCTGAGGTTGTCATGAGGTCAGCAGGCACGATAGACTAAACCAAGCGTGTTCAGTCATGTGATAGATGTTGTCAATTAAATATAATTCATATTCATGTTTTATCCTTATCTGAATAGAGACAATGTTTCTATCGAGTCCGATGTGATTCTTTAGTAATTTTCAAGATATAAATTAATTTAATCTTTGTCTGATAAGTCTTCAATCAAATTTATGTATCTTCGTTAGTGTGTTCCTCAGTTTGTTCAGAGTGCCCGCCGAGTATGGATCACTCACTTTTTGTAATCTATATTTCTCGGAAAATACAAAAGAAAAAACACTAGAGATGTATTTTATTTAATCATCTCTCTTAACCAACCGGTGATTGCTTCAAAAAGCATCTCCACATTTATTGTTGACATGCTTTTTCTGGCGAAGCTGTCCTTCACTGTCCTTAATTGTGAATTCACTGTCATAAGGATCATTTACACAGATTATTCTTTCAGCTGCCTTGTGCCTCTGCTGAATTATATTGACAGCCTTTAGTGAATAGTCACTCCGAGTGTATGGAGAGCCATCTGGTTTCTCTCGGTCTTCCTTAATAGAAAGACTCATCTGCCAGATGTAGCCCATATCAATGATTTATGTGTAAATCTGTGGATCTAGTATTAGTGAAAAAGTGAGCTTTTGTTGCAACTTGTTTTTCTGTCCTATATATTGCCCCACTGGCATTGAACAAGGAGGGACATTCGCTCATTACTAAATGTTCCATGACTTGTTGTATTTGCTCTAATTTCATGCATCCACTTTTGTCAAACAGTTCAAGAAGTGACCCCTATGCCTTGGCTTCCAGTTCCTCACTCATGCCTCTCAAGTTTTCCTTTGGATCGGTGTTTCTCTCTTATTTAGAAAAGTACTTTCTATCACCCCGTTGTTGTCTATCAGAGAGCCATTTCTCTTTAGAGTACACTTTTTCATCCATGAAAATTTTGACCTTTTTCAGCCCATCTTCTTTAGCAGACATGAAGTCTTTGACCAGTTATATGATGCTGGTAAGCCATACTGTAGTAGGTGCAGTAACTGATCATCTTGCTCCAATAGAGAACAGTGAAACTCGGTCAGGCATGCACCAATGCCTTGAATAGCTTGCTCATTGATCTTGTTTCTTTTTGTTAAGTCAGCATGTGTTTGTTTTCTCCTGTTTTACTTTACACATTGGTGAATAGCAGCCCTTACTCAATTTACTTTGTTAACATTTTGAATGTTTACGAGAAGCTGCTTTTCAATCTGCAGGATTGAGAGCTAGCCTGACTTCAACTTTGATCCCTTGTTCATTGTGCATTTAGTCCACATGATCATTGCAATATATGAATATGGGTTGCCTGTGATCGAATTTGCTAAATACTCTGCTTCCATGTACAATCTCTGTTCATCTGACAATGTTTCAAGCTGACGATAAAGTCTGGCAAGTGGCGCCCATACTTGATACTTATCGTGGATTTGCAGCCAAGGAAGCACTTCCCTGAGAGATTGTTTGAACTCTTGCCCAATTCCTTGTTCTAAGGGAATGGATGTTCATCATCAGGATTTCTGATTTCTATGAATGACAACCAGAAGTGTGCTTGGGTGAATTTTGATAGTCATCAAACAGTGTATCAGCCACACAAGCCAATCTAGAGGACAGTAGTGAGGGTGAGGTTTCAGATTATGAGAGTGAAGCATCAGACAGTGATTTTGATTGAATTAGGTATCGCCTGGTAATGGTATCCGTTATCTTCTTCCCCCCTGTTATCCCTACACTAAAGGGGCTGGTTGCCTTATGCGCCTTTTCTTACAACATCAGGCATGGTTTATTATTTGGCAAAGGGGTTTTTACGACTGCATGCCTTTGCTGTCATCAACCACAGTTATTAGGGGTGGGCCTCGCCTTTGACTATAAAGCCCACCTGCAAGGCAGCATTTTCCACAGTTATTGGCGGTGGGCCTTAGCCTTTTACTAAACAGTAAGACTGCAAGGCAGCAGTTTCCACAACTATTGGCAGTGGGCCTAGCCTTTTACTAAAAAAAGTACGACTGCAAGGCAGCAGCTGTCCTTTTGGTCGTCTTTTACGACACGCAGGACCTAGATGGGTACAATTAGACTAGATGTAGTGTAAATATGTGCACTAATGATATATAACATCACTTTTCTGTTTCTTTGGTCCTCAAAGGTATTCTCTTACAAATTTCTCTATTATCTCTCCCTTGATATGTTCCCGAGGGAATTTATTTTTAGTTTCTGTTAATAGGATGCCTCCAAATGACTTGAAATGGGTTGTATTGGATCCCTTATTCCCTTATGCAAGACATAGTGGAGAATGACACTTCATTTGTCTGTATATTCCATACAGTTCCAAATTGTGCTGTTTTACTATCCTCGGAGTCAATTTTGAGGTTGTTTAAAAAATGCGTTATTTGAGAATGTTTCCCCATGACCAAAATCGTCACCCAAGCTAATTTTACTCTAAATGGGTCCTAGAAGTCAGTCAGTTAGTTTTGGAGGTATGAAGAAACTGGTCACGGAACCTGGGTTTATTACCATAATATGAATAAGGACTATTCCGAGTCGTTCAGAATAGGTAGAGCATTTTAAATCGTAAGAGAACGAATAGCCTAAACAAACTGAAATGTACTAACCTTATTGTAGCCTAAGCTTTATGCTACAACACCCAGGTTACTTCACTCATATTCTAAATAACACTTAAAACATTACATTATGGTGTGTATATTAATTAATATACACAATTAACATAAACTTCAAAATAATTCTAAATTAATGTTTCCTCTCTTTTTTGACTTACAATTTACAAAAAAAGAAAAATAAACAATTTACGAATTGGAGTGTCACAAATCTCTAGACTAACCATCAAAACCTTACAGTTATTAATAGCTTCCTATATCACTACTAGCCCTTAAATCTTACTTTTGATCTTGCTTACCAATTCTGGACCGTCATTATTTACATCAATATAGTTCCTTCGATATACAGGTTAACAATATCTGGGGCAAATGCCACCAATCTGGTCACCAGTACAGGATCCAGTAAGATATCGCACACTACCCCTGATTTTCCGAGAGTGCGATATTATAGGGCCTGCTTCAGCCTAGTCACTTTTACTACAGCATCCGGTCATAAAATGACTTAGATTTTTTACTTAAGAATTTCTTATTACACGTCTGAATCTGGATACGTTGTAGCCATTTTTTCAAAATAGAAAGGAAGGTTAGAATTCCCACCTGGATGCTTTCAACTGGTCAGGTTTCCGTTAGGGCATGTGATGATTAATATTATTATATCGATTTATTTTAAATTCCAAGTGTAGCTAGAACGTAGGCAGAATGGGAATGAAGAAATTCCTAAGATTTAAAAAAAATATTAAGAACTTTTCTACAGCTTACATGGCTTATGAGTTATGGTGTATCAAGATTATTGTCGCATAACAAAAATAAGAAAGGATATTCGAAAGGAAGATCGTCAGAAAAGTACTTACACTACCGAAGATGGTCATCAATTGTAAAATTTCTTATGAACAAAATAAAAAATCGTTCTGGAGAAAGATTGCAGAGAGAAAGCCTTTTGTTAAGACGTTGCTTCTCAGAACCAGAGACGCTGATGGAGACAAGAGAAAAAGAAGACTTACGCTGATGGAGTGTCTGTTCTAAAGGGTTATTGAATCTAGGGGACAGAAGAGGGTCTGAACTTAATGACGCAAGAGTTGGCGTTGTTGCTGTGATTCTGGGAAAAATAGAACGAAGTTGGACGTCGTACAGCCAGCATTAAAACGTTAAAAAGTGAAAAAGGGTGGTAGTTTTGGGATTTTACGAAAAAACGCCGCATTATTGGAGAGCTAATGAGTGGCGAACTAGATCCGTATGGAATATTTCAGCAATTGTTTTGTTGACAATGTGAAGGACGCCACTAGCTGTTATTTAATCGTTGTTGATATCTGCCATTGGCGCGTTGAACTTGTCTTGAATGAAGTTTGTAAAATCAATTAACTACTCAGTATTCTTAAATAGACAAGGCTTGTTTCGGTATGTTATTTTTACATGCTTATTTATTATTTCTATTCATAATAAATCAAAAGTTGCTTGGTGTTCTTCGATAATTAAATCTAAAAATAAAGACTGAAAGATGAGTGCGAAAAATATTTATATCACCGATTTGAATATCATTTCCTAAGAGGAAAATAAGATATTTAATTGTAAATCATCCTTCATAATTAAAACACTGTTATTCTACATAAATGGAAGCAAGGCATGTCAATTTTACAGGTCGACAGATGCTGTTATATTCGTAAGTATGTGTGTACTTACAAAAGTTACATTCTTTATGAAATTACATGTGACTCAAATACTGATTTTTAATACAATATATTCGTAAAACATTTGCATATATGTTGCTTGATCGTATTCTAAAACTAAGTATAATATCAATTACACAAACGTAATACTTTGATTATAAAACGCCTTCATTATGAAATTACTTTAGCTTCAACACACTTCGTCTCATTTGCATATAACTGCTATGGATAATGATAGTCATAATACCCGTGTAATGACAAAATACACCGTAAAAATAATTTTCACGAAATTTATAATCAAAATCTCCCACTCACCGAGTGGAAGATTCTATTATTGTGTCATGTTCAAACGCTTGACACCTACCGTGAAAAAGTTTGTTTACGAAAGACCTGTTTCTTTTGCACGTGAGCTGTTGGTCCCATTACTGAATAACCGCTGGTTCCATGCGACGTAAAAACACCATACAAACAAACAATTGACACACTAGCTCATATCTCTTCTTTTTTTATTAGCATAACTTATATCTTTATGTATTTATGTATTTATTTTGTTACGCTTCTCTTTGATGAGAAAATTAATGGAATAGAATAGGGCTAATTTCCTGCAATTGAGACGTGGACATTGGTACTATAAGGATAAGGACTGATAAAGGATATTAAAGGAGGTACTGTGCAGAATAAAAAACAAATAGGTAGAACGTATAGAAATTGAACTGAAAACAATCTTGGTTTGAATTTCTATTGAGAACTGTGCCAAGTCTGCACTGCATATGACTGAGGGGTTTTGAGACTGATTTACAGAGTAGCTGATGTTATTTTCACGAAAACCACGAATTTACAGATTGTGAATAACACTGAGCTGTTATGTTACTTAAACTTCAATCTTTACCCGATTTTACGTTTCTCTGATTGAGTAAACATAAGACACTAACTAAATGACTATCATTTGAAATTTTAACGCACAAGTTTCAGAGTCCCTGAAAGAAAGAGAGATCTCTAAGAGAACCCCAATACCTTTAGGTATTTGGGAAGAATTTCCGGTCTGCTGCACCTCTGAATGAAAGCACATTCATCTGAGTCCTCTCGTTAATCTTGTATCAAGTCTCTTTTGAGGTCCTCTTTATTTTCTCTTATTTGTTGACTTCCTCATCTGTTTATCCTTCATTCATATTATCCATTTACTATCATCTTAGGGACCACCTTCCATACTGAATATCATTAGCTTTTAGTTTTCCTGCGAAAGGAAACTATTGAGATGACTATTTGTCTGTCCGTCCGCACTTTTCCTGTCCCCCTCAGATCTTAAACTACTTAGGTTAGAGGGCAGCAGATTGGTATGCTGATCATCTACCCTCCAGTCATCAAACATACCAACCAAACTGC
Organism: Macrobrachium nipponense; assembly: GCF_015104395.2. NCBI lineage: Eukaryota > Metazoa > Arthropoda > Malacostraca > Decapoda > Palaemonidae > Macrobrachium > Macrobrachium nipponense. Next base: position 48,782,022 of record NC_087200.1, read on the forward strand.
AGCCCTCTAGCCTCAGTAGCGTTAATTTATTTAGGGTGAAAGGTATTCATGATCGTGCGTCTGGCACCGCTATAGCTGCCAGTAACACAGGGCACCACCGAACCATGGCTGAAGGTTTCATTGACCGAGGCTGAGAGTTACGTTGGCCGTGACGGAGAGTTTCATACAGCTTTGTACGGTATATAGAAAACTCATTGCGCCGAAGAAACTTCGCCGCATTTATTTATTAGGCTGGCGCCATTCCGTTGCTTAAATGAATGCTGGTTGAACCTCGTATGCACAGGAAAGAAAAAATATTCTTCTAACAACAATTCGTTACAAAATACAAATTACTCGGCATAGATTTAAGTACTTTGCTTATTCAAAGAAGTTGTTTAAATGGATTTTTTAAACAAGTATAAGATATCTTCCCAAAAAACATTTTACGATGAAATTCCTCGGTTTAGTTCCATGTAGTGAAATTTGGGTTCCAGTTACGGCTGAATTAACCCGGGTAGTATCTATCCACCTTTGTCGAAGACAGAGGTAAAGCCACTCCAAGGTGCTAGCGCTAAACATAGCGGAAGCTCCTTGGGACGCCGTGTTTAGTACTAGTCCTTCGGCGATCAAATTATTAAATACGTACACCCAATTCCATACTGTGTGGTCTGCAAATTATATAAATAAACGATATGGTCGTGTGGCCGTCTACTTTACTTATCATGAGTTTACCCTGAACTTTCATAAAGGCGGATTAATACCGGGTAAATACCTCTAGTTACCTACATAAAGTTCTTACTGCAAAAGGTAGTGCTATTTCTGACTTAGGTAAAGATAGGCCCTAACCCACTCCCGCCCCCAACCACAGTGCCATGTCTGGCCGAACGATTCTGGAAACAGAAATAAACAGGGAGCTGTTACTGTTGTTGGTGTTAGACTAAGCTGGCCTCATACCGTCACAAATTCCTTGATTTTCCTGTATTCCATAATTGCACAGAAATAGTATAATTTTTTATATAATGTTGTATAACTAATCTCATGTCATACGTTAAACTTCTTCATTTTTTTCATTTCATGTAAACTTGTATACGTAGGAGACAAAATTGAAATAGATTCGTCAGAGTGGCAACTTCTTATATATTTTTGTATGATTTCTTTGAGCCCTTAGGTGCAACCCCTTTCATTCCTTTGACGTTACCTCCATTCATTTTCTTTTCTTCTATCTTGCTTTCCACTCTCTCCTGATCAATAATTGATTCATAGTGCAACTGCAAGGTTTTCCTCCTGTTACACCTTTAAAAGCTTCTTTCTGTCAATTTCCGTTTCGGCACTGAATGATCTCAAAGATGCCAGTACTTGGCCTTTTGGCCTAAATTCTGTGTTCTTTTTTATTCTGAACCTGTTCTCGCCAGTTCACTCGGGTGAGACGGAATATTCTAACAGCACAAAGGGAGGTATTCGCCATCCCAACACAGATCAATCACAAGGGTTTGGCCCGATTCAGCGATGAGTTAAACGTCGTTATATCGATTTAAATATTTTGGGTTTAGGTATCTTTGACCTTCGACATGTACAAATTATACCTGTATTCTGTAAACATGTTTTTTGAACTGTAAGCGAAGTTTGGCTCACACTAAGTTCGGTTATGCTAACAACTCGAGGCCATTAGAGGTCCTTGCAAGTCTATATTACATTTGTGTAACCACCCATTGAATATCTGGCTATTTGGTCAGTCTAGCTGAACTGCGGAAGCGTCACACCGGTTTGGTTCTTGTTAGAATTGGTCGGGAATTTGTTGTAAGTGCGTTACAATTCTGTCGTAAGTAGGTCGTTATTTGGTCGGAAATTACCGGGTTTAGGAAAGTTTAGGTTTGTTTTGTGAAGTCGGGATGACGTAGGCCGGTCTCACTGAGGATGTCGTCCACTTGGAACTTCAAAAGTTCAATGGAAGATGCAATGCATTACTATACCGACGCTGTTCTCCTTGCATTTTAATACATTTTTATCTATGTTATTTTTTCTTTAATAAATGAGATCTCTTCTCTGTATTCCCCTTTACCTTCTACTTCATCATGAGTACCATTTTCTTTGGAAGCTCGAATTTAAAGCCGATGGCCCCTTTGAGCTTGTTCCATCTGAATAGGGTTCATCTTCTGAATAATAATAATATAATAATAATAATATTGTTCACACACGAAAGACCAAGGTTGCACGCACACACGAAAGACTAAGGTTGCAAGCACACACGAAAGGCTGAAGTAACATACACACGCACAATTCTAATTTGAGTTCAAGGGAGTCAATACAACCGTATCTTCACGGAGTAAGGACATTCGCAAGCGAACTATCAGCCACGATGAACCACATTACAACACCTTGTTTGATTACGACAAGATATTCCTTATCTCAAGTGATCTAGGTCATATGTTGTTGCCTTTCCTGGCCTTAGTTCGTAATTTGGTGTATGCATTTATGGGATCTACCCTAGATACTGACCCACAAGGGTTTTCGGGGGTCGTCAATCGTCATGTAAGACTAATATTTCTTGGTGGCCATTGTCGTTAGGGCTTTTACAGTCTTTTGTTTATGTTTTTACGGTCATCCCCACCAGGCTTGTACTGATGGATACATAACGGGTCGAAAACCTTGGTGGTCACTATCTAGAAAAGATCCCATTCATGTCTGTGATGAGAAGTCCTACAGTAAATCCAATTCAAACCATGATACTGGGACTTCCATATAATATTTGGGAATTAAATCAAAGGTGTTCGGGAACTGACATCCTTGAGAATGCAAGTAACCTATGGACACGTTTGTGTTTGTCAAAAGAGATACTGTACAAGCAAACATTATTTCTGTATAATTGATATACAAGTGGAGAATAAGCAAAAGGAGGAAAAGAAATATATTTTTTTGCTAGAATCTTGCAGTATAAGTGATATACAAATAGAGAAAACGCATAACACGAATGCCAAGTGGAACAGAAATATGCAAAAGGAAACGAGGAAATAGTTTTGTTGTATAAGTGCTATACAAAAGGGAAATAAGCACAAAGTCCATTATTGGTGGAATTAGAAATACGCAAAATGAGAAAAGTAAAGATATGTTTAAGAAAATATGGCAGGACACGACTGTTTTGCCTCATATTATATCCTTGCTTTTTTCTAAGGGTGTTGGACACAATTCACTGGAACGTCTGCCTTCAGGCACATCATAATTAACGATGTACAATGAACACCAAAGACAGGGAGTTTGGGAAATAGGAAGGTTTTGCTCGAAAACGTACATCAGAATCAATTAGTAATTTTCCATAAGAATATGCACATGCAACTTTTGTCCCCCTCCCATCACGCCCACCCCACCCCTCTCTCTCTCTATTATGTATATATATATATATATATATATATATATATATATATATATAATATATATATATATGTATGTATGATATCATATATATATAGTATATATATATATATATATATATATATATATAACGTATATATATATATATATATATATATATATATATATATATATATATGTATATATATATATATATATATATATATATATATTAAAAATTGGAGCTGCAGCTTTCGGAAATCATACTTGTAGGCTTCCAGGGAAAGGCATTCGATATAATTGAAGGTTTATTGCTGATGCCGACGTTTCACAACTACATTGTTGCATTTTCAAGGCTGAAAATCAGCGAGTTGATTCTTAATAATTATTAAGAATCAACTCGCTGTATTTCAGCCTGAAAATGCAACAATGTAGTTGTGAAACGTCGCATCAGCAATAAACCTTCAATTATATCGAATGCCTTTCCCTGGAAGCCTACAAGTATATTATATATATATATATATATATATATATATATATATATATATATATATATATATATATATATATATATATATATATATATATATACATAATATATATATATATATATATATATATATATATATATATATATATTGTCCTTTAATATCTAATTTGCTCTACCTCGGAATTAATATATTTTCATATATGTTTTAACCGAAGGGGGAAGGGTTTTTTAGGGGATACAATAAAAGTAATTGCCAGCCGACGGGCACGAAACATCGCACATCTTCAATTTCCCAGGGCCAGGGCAGGCAGTGAAGCCTTAGCCCACACCCAAAGCCATCGCAGGAGGATATAAGTTTTAGCCGCCTCCCCCTCAAATACCTGTCGCACTCGTCGGGTATTTATGTTTTTGGAGACTGTATCAAACCCTCTCGTCCTCGGTAGCGTTGAAGTGCTTTAGCCTGCACGTAGCCATTATATAAGTCATATCACATTGCCGTGATTCATATACATATATCGAGCTACAAATTTCCTTTAATATCTAATTAGCTCTACCTCGGATTTAGTATATTTCACATATATTTAACCGTAGGGGAATTTTTTAGGCAATAATAGAATTGCTG
>NC_087200.1:48791457-48811457 GCF_015104395.2 Macrobrachium nipponense
GGGGCGGAACTCTTTGTAGAGGCGAAAATTCCATATACCAAACCTTCGCCGAATCACCCAACGACTAAAAATTATGAAAATAAAAGAAAAAATCATCCTCTATGGATGTATTACTAGTAACAAGCGAAATACCCAGCGGTGAGAAAAAAAAAAAAAAAAAAAAAAAAAAAAAAAACCTTCGTCTAGCGTCAAAAGGTAAACAAAATTTGAGTATAAGAGCTACGTTACTGGGCTTAAAGATTTACGTTAACTTTTCATGATATATATATATATATATATATAATATATATATATATATATATATATATATATATATATTATATATATATATATAATTGTAATAGCCAAAATGCCCTCTTAACTTCTTGAATTCTTTGCTCTTTTTTGGATACGCTTGTCACTATAAAGCCTGAAGATCCAAAAAGAGCAAGGGCATTGTAGCTATTACGATTTCAGATGTATCTGGTGAAAAGTGACCAGTAGATTCTATATTATATATATATATATATATATATATATATATATATATATATATATATATATATATATATATATATATATATATATATATATATATATATATATAATATATATATATATATATATATATATATTATATATATATAATAATATATATATACATCGGTTGATATATTAAAAAGAGCGTGTATCCTTGTCACTGCAAAAAAATAAACTTTTTAGAAAATGCTGAAAGTATAATCAAAGGTTGTCTTCACCTTGCTTATTCCGGAAATGACTAAATCAAAATGAGATCATTTCTCTGCCATTCCACTAAGTTACCTGAATCAGTATAGGAAGAGTCAATTACATCTAATATCCTTAACACGCCAAGAATGAAAGTGAATTAGATACTAACATATATAATTTCTTTAGCTAAATCTAACATTATATTTCTTTTCATTTAAATATAATAACAGGATTATTTGGGGGTGAATTTCAATATGGTTAAAACTATTTTAATCAAATTAGTTGAATGTGTCCCATGGATTTTCCAAGGGTACTCATATCATTTTTCAGTTCCTTACTTTAAATAACATTCACCTTTATTGGACCGAAAAGTATAAGAATGGCCACATAAATCCATTTCAGTTGATGAAGGTAATCACGGAAACTTCAAGATAACCATTTCAACCCTCACTTTTCTTTCTCTTCTTACTTTGTGTTTAATGTCCGATAAAAGGAGATAATGGAAAAGAGAACTCTCGGTGAAATAAATTTAGAGAACAATTCCAATCAAAGAAATTTGTGATTATATGTGTCCAGTCTTTTAGAAATAAGGAAAATAATACGAAACCCTTAGATATATTTTTAATATGCATTTCAGACAGGGAGAGCTGCCTTTCTAAATTTTCCCAGTCAGATGCTTACTCTTTTCCATACCGAAATAATTGGGTACTAGTATTTCTTTAAGAAGAATATCTACGCTAATCATATGATAGAGTCTGAGATTACTGGAAAATCTTGGAATTCAGGTGATCTAGTAAACAAAAGCCAGATAAAAGGAGGTATGCCCACGCGCAGGTAATTGGGATGAGCTGTGTGTGGGAACAATTAATGACGACACTAACTACTACAGGTTCAGCTTCTAAAGCCTTTTCTGAACACAAGACTTACAGCTTATTAGCTATTAATGATATATACATAAAATGAGCACTACAGCTATTTTTAGAAATTTCTTCTTATCACAGTCTGAAGGGTCTAAAAAAGTTATCGCAGGAAATTCGCAGGTAATTTAGGTAAACTTTATAGATCAATTTACTGTACTACGTAATATTATTAGAAATCCAATAACTGCCGCGTGATATTCAATTCGTAATAAACAACATTACATAGAAAATTACAATAAACCGACAAGGTTTAGACATAAGTCCTTTTCTTGGTAATATTCGGCGCTACAATTCTTACCATAGAACCAGAGATTGAGACACCAGAGATTTAAAAAAATGTATACCACACAATTAGCATTTGAAGACACTGAAAGATACTGGGAAAACAAACGGATGATGAATGAACAACGTAATTTAAAGGAAACATTTTATTTACCTGTATACGTGAGACTAGCGATGAAGACGCAGTAAAAAAAGAATATATATATATATATATATATATACATATATATATATATATATATATATATATATATATATATATATATATATATATATATATAAATATATATATATATATATATATATATATATATATATATATATATATATACACACACCACAAAATCTCATCTGTTTTGCCAGCGTTCGAAGTCACTGAAAGATACTTAGAAAACACAAACGGATGGTAAATGAACTAAAGAACGTTGAGGAAATAATTTAATTACTTGTTTACGTAAATCAGACAGCAATATTACAAATCATTATAGGATGGTTAGGAGATGGAAGTCGTAGGTCTTGGATTTAATGTCTGTTGCTGTCGAAACCCGCTAGGGATTAGGGATCTGGGCTACTGGGTAGGAGGGGATGGACGATGAAGCGATGGTGTGGGGGGTAGGATGATAGGATCTAGGGGGGAGGGAGGGGTGGTGGGCGTTGATGGAGACGCTCAATGGATTACTCCCTGAAGGTCGTTGCAGAGAATAATGACCCTCGCGACAGGCGATGTTAAGGTCGATATCAAATGTAAAGAATAAGCCTGAGGAAAGATAAAGTAGGGATTTAGAGGTGAAATATATTGCTGCGACTTATGCCCCTCAGCTGGAAGCTACGGAGATTTTGCTGGTTTTCTTCTTTATCTTTTTTTTATTATTATCGTTTTCTACTTCTCAGCTTGAGTTTGAATCCAGCGCATTTTATTTATGCCACTGTGTTCTGTCTCAGCATGTATATAAAACCAAAAACCTGTAGGTAACATAAACAATTGCTATTTAAATACATATTCTGGCTGTATATCAAATTTTTCACGAGAAAAGGATCAGATATAAATGGAAGACCGATTACAAAACCAAGTAATGATTTTATTGATGTGTCATCAAAAGATTCTTTCAATCATGTACGAAACTGAACGTCAGACAAGAAAGTGCTCCTTTTCTCTTCTCTGATGTCTAAATGGCAATTATCGAAAACAAAGTTTTATGAAAAACTGTGGGTAGTTACCGCACGGTGCTAGATAATATATGACTGCAATTCTAAGCAAAAGACGCATACGATAACATCCCTGGAAAACAGAGGAATTACAGATAATGATATTTTTTTAATAAGATCAGATCTGTATTCTATATGCAGATGGTATTACCAAGCTGGACGACACGTCCGTGACGTCATTGGCATTTTGGGAGACTAAAAAGTTTAAAAACGAAAATAACATATATAAATATTCCCGACGGTCAATTGTTTAATATATATATATGATATATATATATATATATATATATATATATATATATATATATATATATAGAGAGAGAGAGAGAGAGGAGAGAGAGAGAGAGAGAGAGAGAGACGAGAGAGAGAGAGAGGAGAGAGAGAAAGTACTCAGCAGCTCTTAGAAATCTATAATGAAGCGCCGTGCCGTGGATACAAACTGATTATATTGTATTGCAATTATGTATATATTCGGATATTTATTAATTTGTACATCTTACTTAATCATTTGATTTCTTAATTTTTTCATTCAGTTTTTAAATATTACTTAATGGGTCTTTGAAGAGAAATCAAGAAGGAAAATCATGAATAGCAGCCTATCTTATTCTGCTGCCATTCAGAGTCTAGTACCCTTCAGATGAATATTAGCTCTCACTGCAAGCAAAGGTACCTAGTTGCCTTCAGTTTGAGTGGTATTCCTAACCTCTGCTTTGTTCTGTGCCATCATCATTTGCCCTTAAGTTTGTTTTTACATAATTGAACTAAATTTGATGGGTCGTTCTTTGTTTGTAGCCTGAGTTATTGTTTCCATTTCTTTTGTTTTTAGTGATTTATGACGCGCCTTGAAATCCCTTTTGGGTAAAAGAAGAGATTCATAGTTAGGGATTTGTGTTACTGAAGATTCTGCCCTTTTCTTCAGATTATGAATTACTTCTGTGCTAAATAAAACAAGGTAAGAGGTGATGCATCTGTTCGCTATCTCTCTCTCTCTCTCTCTCTCTCTCTCTCTCTCTCTCTCTCTCTCTCTCGGCTGACCAGAGTATGTAAACAAGTATGCATTTAATCCCACTTCTTGCAAGCAGATGATTATTTTTTTTATGAATTTCTAAATATTTATATAATTTTATTTCTTAATCCTCAAATGGTGTCGTAATTTTCTCTTTTTTCGTAACTCGTAGAAATGATAAAAATCTGAAAGCTGAGTAAATGGTGAACCAGCAAACCACCATAAATTTGATAGTTATGTGTATCTGATTCAAATAGTGAAATATTTTGAAGAGTGAACTACCAATTTATTCATTATTGTTTATAGATTACTAAACAGATGTTAGCCGGAGAAGCTGATTATCTGATGGGAATTTGATAAGTCAGATTTCGATTATTGAATAAAATACTGACCAGCATTTTGAAAAGGGAAGAAACTCAGCCGTGAATAAGAACCAAGCTTAATCCACCTTAATAAACCTCCTGCTCGAATGAGTCCATCACTCTTTCAGATGAATCCCTATTCCCATCGCAAGCAAGCAAACAAAGCAAACGAAAGTGAGTCACTTTTGTTTGAAACTTCGCATTTTCCTCGACTCTCTTACACCGTCCTGACCTCTTTGTCAGAGCCATATTATACTTTGCTCTGAAGTTTGTTGGCTCTGCGTCATTAAGCTAAGCTTGGTTGGTCGTTCTTTGTCTCTGGTCAAAATCAATGTCCCCGCTTTCTTTTGTCTCTGGTGATTTATGGCTTTGCCTGGAATCCAGGGAGGCGAAATCTAGGAAGACTGAAATCCGGGAAGGGGGGTCGAAAGAATGGGATTTATTGTGACCCAGATGTTTCAGTTCGAGTGTTTTAGAAGTCTCTACTTTTTGTTCGCAGTAGGAAAATCTTAACAGTACTATGCAAAATGAGGCAAAATTTTATGCATCTAATCTCTCTCTCTCTCTCTCTCTCTCTCTCTCTCTCTCTCTCTCTCTCTCTCTCTCTCTATCATTACATCATGTAAATGTTTATTCATTCACGCCACCAAGTCCAATCGCAGGCAAACAAAGCCAACGAGCACGAGTAACATTTGTTTGAGACTTCGCATTTTCCTAGACTCTCCTAGCCATCCTTGACCTCTTCTTTGTCAGAGCTACATTAATGCCCTGCTCTGAAGTTTGTCGGCTCACCGTCATTAGCTGATCGTTCTTTGTTTCTGGCTAGAATCATTGCACCCGTTTTCTTTTGTTTCTGGTGATTTATGGTTCTGCCTGGAATCCAGAGAGGAGAAATCCAGGAAGAGTGAAATCCTGGAAGCCGATTGAAAGAAGAGAGTTTTTGGGACCAGGAAGTTTCAGTTTTAGACCTCTTTGGTTTTGTTCCCAATAGGAGAATCTATTCAGTGCTATGCAAAATGAGGCAAAAATTGATGCACCTGATCTCTCTCTCTCTCTCTCTCTCTCTCTCTCTCTCTCTCTCTCTCGCTTCATAGCGGGCAAGGGTTTATTCATACATACCACTGGTAAAAGTCCTCATATTTTCGAGTTGAACAATGATGCAAACGTTTATCCTGAGAAGGTAGGCCATGAAATTACAATGTTTGACCCCAAACTTATTAACGCCTGTCCACACTAGGAAACATTGTTTGCAAACAGTTTGCAAAAAAAAGTTTGTAAACACTTTTTACCGCATATTTGTTTCCCATCCAGGATGGAAAACATTTAGTGTTTCTGCGTGTATATGTTTATAAATACATGTATAATGTATTATAATATATATACCACGTATATATATATATATATATATATATTATATATATATATATATATATATATATATATATATATATATATATATATATATACTATATATATATACCTAGTGAAGGCACAAAACTGAATATGGTAACGTGACCTACTGGAAATCTTTATTTCTCTTAAGGAAAAACAAAATTCTAATTATCGCCAGACAGATAGAAAGATAATCAAATGAGAGACCGAAATCGTTAATTAAAACTTGACACAGAAAACGGATTGTCTAGAACAAGATCCCGGGGAAACTGAACCATTCCCGCAAATGAAACGAAAAATAAAAGACAATTCTCCACATACTCTGGCATTAAATCCACAAAAATTGAATAGTCATGCAATAAATCAATTAGTCTCTTCAACACGTTAAACACCATTGTGAATTATCAATATTAGATAATAATTCGGCTCAGAGAGGCCGACAGAGCGAAAGTTCAAAATAGTTCCTGTCAGAAAGGAACATAATTCTTATTAACACACTTGTCAAAATAATATCAAATCTCATAAAGAGGGCAGTGATACATTTCACCAACAAGTGCACAAAAACGGAACGATAACAATTTCTCACGAATCTTTCATGAGAAAGAAAGGTTTTCTGCCACTTCACACGTCATCTCAAATAGTTCGAGATGCTGAAAAGGAATTCATTAATGAAAGTTCCAACAACTCTCACCTCTGCTCCATGATAATAGTTTCGTGTGGTTGTCACGCACCCTTAATCTTCAAGGAAAAGCTGGGTGAATAATGCCCCAAAAATGATATGATACTGGAAAGGTAAAACGTGAAGTACAAACGAACGAGTATTCTCGTAAAACCACTCCCTTTCGAATACGTCATGGAAGTGTAAAGAGTGCGTTATGCAAAACTGATTGTGTAATAGCACATCATTAATTTCATTATTCCTGATCTACACATAATAGAGTTTTCTACATTTAATAGTCTTCTTGTTAGGAAGGTAATCTATTTTAAATAACGCTTATCTCTCACTGGTTCCGCCCACAGAAACAAACGAACACACGAACAGAACATTCCAGGAATTTTTCATGCAAACTCAGGTCTTGTCAAAGTGACCTCAGAGACAGGAGAATCTTCTTAACAAGGAATATTGACTTTTGTTTCTGCAAGAACTAATACTGATATCTGTTACTTTAATAAATATCATTGTTCACCACATCTGTCTATTAACTATAGGTCAACGAAAAGTGTAATTTAAATGTATAAAACACAGACATATGTATGTGTATATATATATATATATTATATATATATATATATATATATATATATATATATATATATATGTATATATATATATATATATATATATATATATATATATATATATATATATATATACATATATACATATATATGTGTGTGTGTAAGTATGCATGTATACATGCATATATGCATATATGCATATATGCACTAACTCAAAAAAACCCGAACAGTAAAATGTCTAATAGTAATGGTAGTCATCATTAGTCACCAAAAAGTCTACACCTATCTGGGAACTCTTTGTCCCCCTCCATTGCCAGTTCTGCCAGAACCATCCAAGCAACCGGACACTATAAACACTATATAACAAAGACTCCCGGTGAGCGCCACGGCATCTTGCCTTTCTCTCAAAGACGCCTCTATCAAAATCCCCCCATAGACTTGTGTATGAAACTATTAAAGGGAAGAGGCGCACACGCACATACAAACGCACACTTTGTTAGCGCCTCACGATTCTAGCTGCATCCAGTTTCACAAAGGCACTTTGAGAAGAGTTAATAAACTCAGTACATTGACTTGTCCAACTAAGCATTTTTATCTCACGTCACCCATAGAATACTCATTCATCAACTTTCTCGGGTCGTTGCTTCTCACTGTTCTCCACATTCCATAGGCAATATATTATTAATCAAAAACCCTAGGCCTACATGGCTCGGCCACTACCACGCTAGCCCCCGCCTAGCAAAATAGCTCATATAATCTAAAACACATTGGCCGGCTTGAAATAAAATATAAGTAATAACTGCACGTCTCTGGCATTATGAGATAAAGTCTGTTACGTTCTTATCTCCCAATAACACTAGACGCATTTTCTCTAATTTTTCTGCATTTCGGATTCTTGAATATCCCTCTTTGCTTGTCTGCAACTAGCTGCTCCTGTAGCAGACTGTAGGAAGCTGTAGGAAGACGGAACGCCTCCCTCATTGTAGAAGACTTCTCATGACTTCTGCAGATCCCCAAAAGACACGCTGTAGAACTTGAAGACTCTCGTAATCACCACAGTCAACACGGCAGCATACTCTCTGCACGGCTGGTGGACATCTTGCTGGCGTCGGGAAATGACTTTTGGTGTGTTAGTATGTCAGTCAAGTCGCTGGTCAATCTAAGAAAATTAACCCAGACATACTACTTCTATCAAACAACGATCTCAATAAGTCAGAAATACTAACTGAACGTCTCCCAATTAACTCCCTTAACATGACTACTAAATCATAAGTCATTATCGCAACTCTCAAAGGAAAAAAAACATCAAGTTCTCCAACTCACACAACTCAGAAATCACAGCAACTCCACGGACTTCTGCACTCACATTTCAAACTCGAATGTTCTCATAAGAAAAAAAAAATAAAAAAAAATCGTAATGAGCCCAAGGAAAAAAAAGAATCCCGTAACACGCCCAGACCCAAAAAATGTTCTCTCAAGCTCTGATATCTGAACAACCCACAAAATCAGTAAAAATCTCCAATGTTTAACCGCAAAAATAACTTTACTGCTCATACAATTAATTACAATAAGACTTAATGTCAAACTCCCTTTTACGTAAATAACAACCCCAATAAATCACATCTCCCGTCCAAAAAGAAGCTCTATTTAAGCTCAGTCCCCAAATTATATCTCTCATAGGAAAAGGAAGAAAAATAATAAAAAAAAGGATGATCACAAGTAGGTTTCCCCAATCACAAAATACATAATACATGTATAATATGCATAACTCTCCACCACGTTTTTCCCAAGAAATGCTCCATGGAAAGTTATGGAATTTGCCAGAAAGCAAACTCTCACACATGCGCTTTCGTGAAATGCTATTATCAACATTTCCAGATATTGCTAAAATTCTGATCTATCACCATCAGAGGAAAAGTCAGCACACGGCGGACTCAACGCAGCGCTTGTCAGCAGAAAAATTCACCTGCGGACGTATGCTCAAACAGCAGCATAAAAATTGTCTAGTCAGACACACAAGTTTGGAGACTCATGACTCTACAGAAAAAGGTCTAGCTGACACATTTCATAGAATTAACTCCAGGATCTGACTAATGTGTTCAAACATTTGTCTCAAAGACTTATTCTCTCAACATGACTCTGCCCAATTATATGCCTCCAAGATAACACACTTGTGAACATAAAAAAATGCAAACATCTCCATAGGACTTGTAATGCAATAATACCACTCGCCTCTAAATAGTCACGTAACCAAAAAAGAGAACCACAGAAATCTTCTCTTGGCTCAAGAAAACTCCATAACCACAAAAAAAAGGGTCACCCGCCAAAGATTAATTCCAACTCCATATATTTCACCATATTAATAATAACACCACTCCGGTTATAAAAATATTTCCTCCATTTGGTTAATAACCAACCCCATATTATTCACTCTTATTTCTCCGATAGGCACATGTTAATAAAAAAAAGACACCACTCCAGGAATAGAGAATAATCACCTCTATTTCGGCAAATACAAAATATTTACCTCTATTTCACCAATACTCCATGTGGAATAAATCAAGGCTCCAAAAAATATATCTCCAAAAAAATGTGCACTCAAGGCATCTAGCTCACACACTCACAAATATTGCCCCATAATCTTCAAATATGTATCTCCATTTGCAACAAAGATGGCTGCAAAATAATTGAACTAAACATAGCTCTTATCACATTGGCAAATATCAAAATGGCCAAAAATATATCCCCAATATATTATATCTCAAATCATAACTCCAAAATAATATATACCTCCAATTATAACTCCAAATAATATATCTCAAATCTCCAGAGAATAACTCAATGTTATAGTCAAAAACTATAAAACTCTCTCCATTTAGCATAACTGCTAAAAAAGGCAAAAACTCGGGAAATAAAATCTGTCTAGAAAATTCTAGAAAAATCACCAATGTGCCACAACTCCTTATAACAGAACTCCAAATACAAAGGGTCTTAGCCGAGACTTCTCCATATGTACTACAACATAAGCCACTAGAAAACTAACCAAGTTTCCTATCTCTCACAAAGTTGTCACAAATACAACAAAGGTATTGTGCAAGAAAACTCACTATTTCTGGAACACAAATATCCAGAGAAAAAAATGTAGTGCCACTACGTATGCATTCAAAGTATGCAAAAAAATTCTCCCGTAAATTTCTCTGCAGCATCAAATAGCTAAAACCCAAACACGTTCCCGAACAATGACTCTAAGTCACGAACTGAGATAATAAAAAATATTCACACCAACTGGAGAGAAAAAATAAACTCAAATTCACCCATGATGAAAAAACTTGTGTCAGCGATGGCTAATTTCCAAAAAAGGAGAAAAGAAAAATCAACGGCCTTGTTCACTATCTCCCGTAACTCACTAGATGTCAAGCAATTATCTGCTGAACTCATAAAAAAAGGAAAAAAAAAATGTGCTGTTAGTTCCTCCCAAAATTCAAAAAAAGATTTCACCACCTTTGATATAGCATTACAACACCCACATATTAGTATAACAAAAATCAGTATCAGAAGTATCACTATCACAAAATCACCAAATTTGCTATCATCAGAATCACTGGTATCAGTACAAAAAAAAAAAAAAACATCACCAATGTTAATGCTTGTCCATTTACCAAAAAAATTCAGCAAAAAACTCAGCAAAATTTCAGCAAGATTCAACACAATTCACCAAGATTCAGCCAGATTCATTAAGATTCAGCAAAAGTCTTCCCAATGAATGACCGAAATATTCTCCAAAGTCACAAAAACTCAACAAATAATTAAGACAAGACTTCTCCCATGAATTCATTATAATAATTCTCCATGAATAATTATCTGTAATAATTATAAAATAATCTCCCATGAAATATCTCAAATCTCTCGCAAAGTATGTCTCCCGTAATGATAATTATACTTAAGCAACCCTCCCGTGACACATCTCAAGTATAATAATTATTAATAATAATAATAACTCTCCATAGCAATAATTCTCTTACAAAAATCTCAAGTAAAGGTAAATTCAAATTGCATACACAGTAATGCTGAACCTTATGACACACAATCAAAACCATTTACGGCATCGGGCAACACCATTCGGCACCATTTTCAAAGTAATCTCTCCAACACAATAATAAAAAAAAAAAAAAAATAATAATCTGTGTCTCCCCAATATATTTATCTTCGAAAGCATAAGGAAAACATACACCCATACAATGCAATTCAATTCTCTTTTCATTTCCTCTTCTCATCATCCAAGATGGAAAAAAAAAAGAAAAAATCTCTTTTCTAAAAAAAAGACTCTACGGGCGTTTCACTTCATCAACTAATCAATCAGCTGATATCTTGGTATTTCATTGTCAAGGCCAGACTTGTCTTCAACAGCCCGACAAAGAAAAAAAAAGAAAGGGGGAGTTCACCCACACTCAGAAAAAAAAAGTTTCTCCCCCCCCCAACTGAACGTTGACACTCCCTCAGTCAAGCGACAGAACACTCCTCCGAGGCATATACTAGTACCCATCTCGCAATCCCCTCTTAGGGAGGCCAGTGGTACCCTTCATGCAACTATCACCCGAGGGATGCCAGTACCCTCGCAATGCCCCTCCCTCGAGGCATGCAGTACCCACAATGCAACGCGCCTCTCTGCGCGGTAAGCAGAAATCTGCTGAGCCCGTGTAATTGTGGCCGCTCTGTCTCTAAGCCAAATATGCTTATCTAAGCACAGTTCACATGCATAGAAAAAAAAACATCTTTATACACCCTCATATTTTAAACAAAGACGAACACGTCTATTATAAACAGGCGCCAATAAAGAAAACACGTCACTTTGCTATTATGGGGAAAGAAAGAAAAATTTTTTTTTGACCTCTTGAACCAATCCCATTACACTGAAATATTTAAAACAACCCTCCCCTTCAAAACAATAGTTTTTAACACTCCCCACTCCACAATGGGAACAAAAAAAACTCGGAATTCGCGTAGAATACGTAAATCTTGTCGGCACAATGCAAACGCGATCGGCGAGATGGCACCTGGCAACTCTCACTTACAAACCAGACTGAGTTGCTCTCACGGCTCACGCCCTGAAGAATCTCGGTACGGGCAAATTTGATGACTCTATTAGAAATCCTTCCCTCATCCCACATCCCACGGATGGATATTTCTCTACCCCTTTTCACTTAGCAACCGAGATCTAACAATTTAACAATTTTCCACAATCCCACAAAGGCTTTGTCATTCGAAAACTATCGCTAAGCCATACCCCATAACCCCTTTATTTTCTAACTGGTCTCCCATATCTCCTCATTGGCGTTCCTAGGCATAAAAAAAAACTCTTTTATACCACTTTTTTCACCGCTAGCCACCAAATTCTGTAATGGGGAGATTCCCGCATTACATTAGGTAAGCGTGTAGCACGAACGGAAGGCAAACCAACACACAGCATTAACAACAGCCATCTCTCTCTCTTCTCTCTCTCTCTCTCTATGTTCTCCTCTCTCTCTCTCCTAAGCATCTAAGCTAAATCTCCTCTCCTCTAGCACCGACACCTCTTTCTCTCCATTCTAACAGGTAATGAAAATGAGAGTCGCATCATAACATTAACATTTATTAACAATGAATAAATAATTAATCAATCAAGTAATCAAGTCTTACAGACTAAGTCAAAAAACCCCGAACAGTAAAATGTCAAATAGTAATGGTAGTTATCATTAGTCACCAAAAAGTCTACACCTATCTGGGAACTCTTTGTCCCCCTCCATTGCCAGTTCTGCCAGAACCGTCCAAGCAACCGGACACTATAAACACTATAATATATATATATATATATATATATATATATATATATATATATATATATATATATATATACATATATATATATATATATATATATATATATATATACTATATATATATATATAGATATAGATATATGATATATAGATATATATATTCATACATAGATATATATATATATTATATAATATATATATATATATATATATATATATATATATATATATATATATATATATATATAAATATATCTATATAAGATATATATAGATACATATAGATCTATATCTATATCTATCTATCTATACTATAATATATATATATATATATATATATATATATAGGATATAATATATATATATATATATATATACATATATATATATATATATATATTATATATGCATATATATGCATATATATATATATATTATATATATATATATATATATATATATATATATCATATATATAAGCCTATCACATTAATGTGATTCATCACATATATCGAACTACAAATGGTCCTTTAATATCTAATTCGCTCATCCTCGGAGAATTAATATATTTTCATATATGTTTAACCGAGGGGGAATTTATTGAGCGAAATAGAATGGCGATCGACAGACGCGAACCATCGACTTCTCAATTCTAGGACCGGCAGTGAAGCCCCAAAAACCACCGCGCCACCGGTGGCGGGGTGGTTTTGGGGCTTCACTGCCAGTCCTAGAATTGAGAGGTCTATGGTTCACGTCTGTCGATCGCCAATTCTATTATCGCTTAATAAATTCCCCTCGTTAAACATAAATGAAAATATTTTAATTCCGAGGTAGGCGAATTAGATAATAAACGGACATTTATAGTTTTGTTTTATATATATATATATATATATATATATATATAATATATATATATATATATATATATATATATATATATCTATATATATCTATATATATACATATATATATATATATATATATATATATATATATATATATATATATATATATATATATATATATATATATATATATATATATATATATATATATACATATTTAAATTATTATATATTGCTACTTTCAAAATGCATGTTTCCCCTCTTTGAAATGTCATGTAGAATTATGCAACATTTTTTCAGATTCCTAGATAGCTTAGAATAGGATGTTTTAAAATGTGTGTTCAGATTTCGCATTACATAGTGTAAAAGAATATATTAACGTAGAATGTAAAAAGAGAGAGATCTTCTTTGTCTGTTCGAAACTACGAATGTTTAACTTTTATGTCGACACTGTAAGATTAGAGGGTCTACGAGATCCGTTTGCTTTCCTAAATCTGTCAACGCATATGATAGCGATCGAATGGAGTCTTGCATTGTTATCAAAACATGTCAATGTTAATTGTCGCTTAGCCTCCGTTTCGATCGAGTAGAGTACGTCTTTCTTTTCTTTAACAGACTGGACTCGTACGCGTATATCTTTGATCAAAACCACGTGCATGTTACACATTTCTTTATGAAGATTGCGTCAGATTTCGAAGCTACTGGAAGCATTCGTGCCAAATACGTTTTTTGTCATCTCAGTCCAATTTTCGCAAGGGAAGAAGATTTCATTAGATCATAGAACCTCGAGGCAGTTAGATCGCTCTCTCTCTCTCTCTCTCTCTCTCACTCGACATCCTTGAGATTTTATTAACGTAACGTAAATTGGTCACTCGTAACTTAGAATTTCATATTTGATATTTCTTAGAGTTTATTTAGTGTTATTTAATTTCTTTTGTGGAATCTGAACAAACATTATTTCGTAATGGCGCCTGGTTTTTGTGAAAGTGTGATATACAAGCTGCAGCAAGAGAAAGAAAGAAGTTGGTATACCAAAAAGGTAAAGTGTTATATTTTTATTAGTTGCAACTAATAACGGTTAAGTAATAACTAATAATGGATAGGGAGTGTGGTTAACTAATAATTGATAGGAACTGTGGTTAACTAATAACAGATGGTTATGAAGGTTTGGTAAAAACTGTTGGGTACAGTGTTTTGAGTGAAAAAGATTTACACTTTTACACATTGCGTATTTTGTGTTTGTGATTGTTCCATTGTTTGTGCACTTGTTCATTTTCTTATTGAAGTGTCTTTTTATTTTATATTTTTATTTACATTCACAATTTAATTGACTTAGTTATTTTCATTGCTTAATATTGCACATTTAATTAAATTTAACATTTGTGAATTAATTTGCATTTACTTAGAATTCTTTTCAAGTTTTGTTGATGTTTAGCACTAGTGAATTAATTTCAAATTTTCAATTATTGCCTAACACTTTTGAATTTCAATTGAATTAATTTTCTTGAATTTTGTGATAAATTAATTTTGATTTAATTTTACTTAATTAGATTCAAGAATTAATTAAACTTTACTTTGTTTTCAAGTAACAGTAATTTTCCCTGATATTTTGTGAATTCACTTATAAATTTTGAATTTAATAAAATTTTATATTTAAATTTTTTATAAGTATTTCATTTATAACCAGTATATTTGATTTTGATTATATTGATGATAGGTAGAAACATAGAGTGGTAATTGATTTGCTTTCCTTCAATTTACTTGAAGTGACTTAGAACCAGGGAAGTACTTAGACTTCTGAGATCAGGGAAATACTTTGACTTTGAAAGTTGTTGATGGAGTGATGCCCTTTGATTAATTTAATTACTTACAAGATTACCTCACACCTGTTTTGATGAACTTAGTCTGATTTTCTGCAATACTGGTAAGTGTTAAGGGATCACTGTTGCCTTTAGAGTATTCAGTCGTTTAAACGTGTTATGAGGGTTCAGGTGTCTGGCTTTTGGTGAGGTAATAATTGATAAATGGTAACCAGATACTTGGCACTTCGTAACATATATATATATATATATATATATATATATATATATATATATATATACATATATATATATTATGGTTTTGGGGCTTCACTGCCAGTCCTAGAATTGAGAGGTCGATGGTTCGCGTCTGTCGATCGCCATTTCTATTATAGCTTAATAAATTCCCCTCGGTTAAACATATATGAAAATATATTATTCCGAGGTAGAGGGAATTAGATATTAAAGGACATAGTTCGATTATATATATTAATATATATATATATATATATATATATTTATATATATATATATATATTATATATATATATTATTATTGTATATATATATATATATATATATATATTTATATATATATATATATATATATATTATATATATATATATATATATATATATATATGTATATATATATATATATATATATATATATATATATATATATATATATATATTATATATATATATATATATATATATATATATATATATATATATACTATATAGATATATATATAGTATATATATGATATATATATATATATATATATATATATTATAGATATATATATATATATATATATATATTATATATATATATATATATATATATATATATATATATATATATTGGTCACTTTTCCCATGTGACTTTCAGGTTTATTTTGAATCACTAGAATGGGACTGGTTTGTACTGATGGACTGCTACACACCAAGGAGGGGGGAGTAAAAGAAATTACCAAGGTACCTTAAACCTAGTTTGTTGTAATAAATTATATACATATTTACTACGAGTATAGGTCTTGGATAACACAAAGACAAATGAACATTGCCAAAAACTATCAGTTGAACGTCAAATTAAAATATACTTAACAGCAAAGTAAACTCTCAAACATAGTTATAAATTATTACTTTAATTGCAATTCTAAACACTTTAAATGCATTTCAGTAATTATCCTCTAATAATATGAGAACAAAATATGCTCATAACTATATAAATTCATTAAACAGTAACAGTAACAATATCGTACAATACATGAACAAGTATTTAAGCAATACATAATTGGGGCGATACAGATGCTCTCACCAATAATATAATAACGATAATGCACACTTAGGAGCCATACACTTGCTCATCCTCAGTAGTAATGGAATAAAGATTCAATCATAATCATAGTGAGTGTTAACATAAATTAATCAATGGGCAACTTAACATTCACAGTAGAGCCAGTTAACACAGTAGAAATCCAAAACAATCGGTCAAATTATCAAAGATATCATTTAGTTATCAAAACAAGAACACCTCCTCAACATAGAATAATTCACCAGTTAGTGAAGACAGTCTTTTACCGTCTTCGTATCCTCTTGTTACTACTGACGAAGTCATAGACACGCAGAAGAACACATTCTCCTGCCAAGGTATACAGGTCTTTCCCATTAATCAACAAAGGTGACTTCAACTACTCCAATCACACTGAAGAAGATGTGAAGGTCATCTTGCCAATCACCAAGCCCATCACCTCCCCATCAGCAAGGCGACTTCCTGCTGCTGCTACTGCGTTCTCGACAGAGTGTTGTCAAGATCCGGACGGTTTGTTATACAAACCTGACTAACCTTGGAGAAACAAAAAGGAACAAACGTCACCTCGCCTCAGCACACAAAAGTTGAGGAGGGCAGTTAAACAATCATACAACCTTATTTCAAATGTAATGGTTTTAAAACACTGCAAACCTAACTATATATATATATATATATATATATAGATATATATATATATCTATATATATATATATATACGTATATATATATATACATACGTATATATATATATATTATTATATATATAATATTATATATATATATATATATATATATATATATATATAGTAGTATATATACACACACACACACACACACACACACACACATATATATATATATATATATATATATATATATATATATATATATATATAGTATTGGTAAGAAAGAGGAAATAGCCAAGTAAAGCAAGTACTTTTATTTTGATCTTGTCAAGACAGGTAATAAAACATAAGAATCTAAAAATAAAATGAGTTACGAGTTTCAAAATCGTAAAGAAATACCAATTGCGATTTTTTTCCGTTCCCATCTGATCTTGCAATCTTGCAGAAACCTTTTTCTGTGGAAGATGAATTTTGACAGTGAACTCTTAAAGCGTTTCTGCGAGCAATAATTGTTACAGCTGTGAGACTTATACCTACGTGTTTCCAAGCTGAAGGCAACGCATAAACAAACCGGAAATACTTCATGTGCATATTTCGTAACACGATGCAAGCATCTCGGTTGTCACAGATAAAGGATAAAAAAGTACAACACTCCCATCTTCAAGTCTCCAAGTTTGTAGTGTAACTAAGATGTAAAGAAGTATGATGCGTCTTATATATCAAATAATTACCAATAAAATATTTTTTTTGAAAAACAATGAATATGTTTATGCTATGTTTAAATGATTTACAAGCTTTTAATCAAACCAGTTAAAAAAATAAGAAGTTGAAATCTATATCAATCAATAGGTAATACCTGCTGGCACAAATGATTCATAAAATCATTGTGCCTGCTCTTTTGTACAAAATACAAAATAGTTTTATTACAAAGAGAGAATTTGAAGGGATTTCATCATAAAAACACGCCTCTACAATAAACCTCTCATTCTCTCTACGCATTCCCATTCTTCTTCTACTGAATATTATTTGTGTATAACTATATTTTACACTGTACGAAAGAACTAAACTCAAAGCCTCCCTTTTACTAGACATAGAACAATTTTTTCCAATTTCCCGTATTTGCTCCATGAAAACCAAGTTGCAAACTCTGTGGGGCATGAAATATCCGCCATAATTCCTTTGTGTCACAATCCAGGTTTAAGGATAACACTAGAAGTATTGTGGAGGTGGAAAAATATAGTTTTAAGAATGAAATTTTAATAAATTTGGATTTTATTATATATTTCTCCTGAATGACATAATATCACACATACACACACACACATACACACACACACACACACACACACACACACACACACACACACACATATATATATATATATATATATAGATATATATATATATATATATATAGATATATGTATATATATATTATATATATATATATATATATATATATATATATATATATATATGTATTATATATATATATATATATATATATATATATATATATATAATATCTATGTATATATATATATATATATATATATATATATATATATATATATATATATATATATATATATATATATATATATGTATCTATATATACACTAGAAGTATTGTGGAAGTGTGGAAGTGGAAAAATATATTTTAAAATATGGAATTTTAAAATTTGATTTTATTGCACATTTTTCTGGAATGATATAATATAACTTCTTTATATATATATATATATATATATATATATATATATATATATATATATATATATATATATATATATATATATATATATATATATATATATATATATATATATATATATATATATATATATATATATATATATATATATATATATATATATATATATATATATATATATATATATATATATATATATATATATATCTATATATGATATATATACATATACATACTATATACATATATATATATATATATATATATATATATATATATATATATATATATATATATATATATATATATATATATGCACTCACAAATATAGAACCAAAGGCGTAAATAGGAGTCTATAAATGAGGGACTACCTGGGGGGGTGGGGGGGCGGGGGGGGGGCAGTTTCAAATGGGGGTCACTTCCCCCCCCCCCCCTTGTTACGCTTATGAATATACTAATGAATTCAATGGCTTTGTTTGCAGATACTATCTTATTAAGCCTGAATAGAATCCTGAATGACTTTTCCCATTTTCCTAAGAAACTTACCAGAATAGAAAATAAAGTATAATTTGATATAGTCTCGATAGGAAGATAGTATCAACAAGCAATGCCATTGATTTCAATATAATTCGCTAAGAGAAATTATGCACAAAAACATCAAATGCAACACAACACTCACACACACACACACACACACCCACACACACACACACACACACACACACACACACACACATATATATAGATAAAAATATATATATATAT
>NC_087200.1:48816457-48818957 GCF_015104395.2 Macrobrachium nipponense
TTCGTCCCCTCATGGGATCGAACCATCGTTCGGCCAGTGGACGGGCGGGAACGAAATCAGGAACGGCCAGTGACGTTATCCAGTGGGACGAAATTATATCAACTAAAATTCCTCTTCGGTACATATATGAAAATATATCAATTCCGAGGTTGAGCGATTTAGATGTTAAAGGACATTTGTAGCTCGAATGATATATATATATATATATATATTATATATATATATATATATATATATATATATATATATATATATATATATATAATATATATATATATATATATTATAATATATATATATTTATATTTTAAAACTAAGTTTATATTAGATTGTGTCATCTGACATATACTCTATTCCTCACACTTTTTACTTTCTCATATACTATATTCCTTGAATCGTTTTCTTAGAATTTGTCAAAATGTGTCACTTGACGTACATTTACTATTCCTCGAACTTTTAATTTATGTAAAAAGATAACTTTGTTTTATTCATGACATAGAAGCTTCGGGTATATTTTTGTATAAGAATTATAATAATATTTCATATGGGTCTTTCGGATTTTTTTAAATGAGACCAGACTCAACTAAAGCAATTATTAAGCATCTGACAAAATTTTTTTTTATCAGATACTTTGCTTAATGCATGGCGTAGAAGCCATGGGGAAATTTTTTTATAAGATTTGTATTAATATTACATATGTATCTCTCGGATTTTTTTAATGAGACTAGATCCAAATAAAGCACTTATTGAGTATCTGATAAAATTGTGTTAGCAGATACTTTGTTTTATGTATGACAAAGAGGTCTCGGGGATATTCTTGTACAAGAATTGTGAAATGAGACGAGATCTAAATAAAGAATTTAGTAAGTAATAAAACTGCAATGTGGGCTAGTCTTATATATAAAATTAATAAATCCCTATGAAACATTATAACACTAATTTGCGGAAGATAATTTGTTAGATTACCAACCACTTAACAGCTTGAAATTTTGATATATCTTGCTTTCATCAGTCAATGTGGTCGTCAGATACAAGACAATGCTTTCACCACAAAATGAGGGAGAGAGATATGTGGCAGGAAGAAGATCAGAGAGAGAGAGAACGAGAGAGAGAGAGAGAGAGAGAGAGGGAGAGATGTACCAGAAAGAAGAAGAAGAAGAAGAAGAGGAAGAAGTAGAAGAGAGAGAGAGAGGAAAAAACAATCGGCTAATCCGCTTATGATTGTTTTCTACATTTGAGTCTCCTTTCCGGGCGCCTTCAGTTATAAAAGGGCTCCCCACCCCTCAAAACATCCCCCCTCCCTTTCCTTTCCTGTTCACCCAAATCCCTCTTCTCCCTCCCCTTCAACTTCATCCCTCTCCCTCCCCCTCCACCTCCCTTCTCTCCATCCCTCCCTCCACCAAAATTCCCGCTCCTTTTAACGCCTCTTTCTCCCTCCACCTTCCCCTCCTGCACCTCCCTTTCCTTTTGCCCCTTTCATGTTCCTTCCCCCCCCGCCCCCCCCCCCACCCGACGCATTCGGCCCTTTTCCCCTCACCCCGCCCCTTCCCCTGTCCATCCCCACCCCTCCCCTCCCTTCTTCCTCATCTCCCCTTTCTCCTCCCCTCCCCCGCTTCCCCCTCCCCCTCGAAAAAGAAAAGAAAAAAAAAAAAAAAAAAAACGAAGACCAGAAGATTTCATGTGCGGGGTGGATAAGTGAAAACGTTTCTTCTGGTTCTCCCAGGGTCCCGGATCGGAGGGAGGAGACGAAGAGATGGTCGCAACCCAATAACCTATATAGTCGGCTTAATGCGCTTTCGGGAATTAGAACCCTTTCGGCATCTGGATTAATGGACTTCGATTCCTTTAGACAGCGCGATTGCGGGATTAGCGGAGTCTAATTCGATTAAGGAGCCAAAAGATCTCTCGATGGAGGTGGCTTCTTGTCGTGAAATTCTTCGTTTCGAAAAGTTTTTCCTATCTTTTTTTTATATTTTATTTATTAGTTTACTATAATTTTTTTAAGGTTAAAGTTTTATGTTAAAGGGCAGCTGGTTCGCGCAAGAGCCCGCGCAAGCACGAAGACCACCTTTATCAAACAAGGACCTCGATTCATTTAAAAATTCGGCAAACGGGTCTATTTGGATACAATGTGTTACATTTCTGTGCGCTTAGATTTGTCCCTACTTCTGTCGTTTGGATGGAAAACGGTCCATTATTTTGTTATATTCATTGGACTGAATAACCTTTAAGAAGCATCAATATATATATATATATATATATATATAATATATAAATATATATATATATATAATATATATATATATATATTATATATATATTACGCAATCTAAAAACAATGTATCGTGCTTCTAAGAAATCAATAGAGGGATCCCTCTATTGATATATATATATATATATATATATATATATATATATATATATATATATATATATATATATATATAGATATATATTGCACAAATTCACAAAGGTCCCGTGGGTAAAGTATATAAGAGAT
>NC_087200.1:48823957-48831824 GCF_015104395.2 Macrobrachium nipponense
GCTACTAAGGTACAGTAACATGTATGCAGATAATTGCAGTTATGTGAATTACAGTCGTTGAGGAAATGCCTACTTTTAGTACATTCAATATCCATGCCCGTTTCATTACACGTATTACCCCGAGTGCTGAAAACAGCAGTGCTCGCGATGATATGTTTGCCTCAGCGTTTACCATCGTTTTGAAAATGCAAGTGATCATTTTAGCCCTGTGTATAAATACATGGTAGTTCATTGTGGCAGTATAGTATAAAGCTTGGTATTGCATCACTACATTTCATTGTCGAGTAAGGCTATTGGTTGCCTCTAGGGTATACCGAAAACAGAATGCCTTTGGAGTTCATTCAAATATATTATAACTTTAGTGCGTTTACTTTTCTAAGATGGCTCGGGAGGGGCCAGGTAGAAAAGGCAGAGTTGTCATATCTACGGGTATGTAAGTCCCATTAAATGCTTCCCGCAGATACAATCCTTCTTAGGAGGATGCGCTTTAGACCTTGGAAGTCGAGGGAAAGGGTTTCCTTCTTCCCCGTTAACTTTTTCTTTTTATTTTATTTTCATTCCCGATTCTATTCCTTCTTTCTCTTTCTATAATTATAAATACGCTGAATGGCCTGTTGGCTTTGGTGTTTGGTCTTGAGACATATATTCTTAAGTAAATCTATCTATTATGCCCTTCGAAAAATTTTCATCAAAATCATTCAAGTCAGTCACACGACTCACTTTCTCTTTTCTTTTTTTGAAACACTGGAGATTCCACTATATTTCCCGCCTGTCTTGCCTCCTTGTTAAGTCTACGAATAGTCATTTCTGACACTTTTGTTGCTTCAGATGGTCTCTGGATAGCCTTCGAAACATCAGTTACGGGCCCTTCATGATGTTTTTATACCATGAAGTTTAGACTATTTCCTTGGCCTCAGGTGGGGGGTGAATACGTTTACGGGAGTCACTTGGACTGGGCTGTTCATACTTTTCACAGTGGGTGATCGAAAGCGAGTATCCTTTAATGATATTGACCATGACCTTTTAAATCCTCTTAAAAATCATAGGTCCCCTAAACTCAGATCTGGCATCGCCGCGGAAGAAAATATGCCGTATCTTCATTTTCATGAATGAAACTGGGGTTTTAACGAAGAATATACGAAACAAGATATATTCAAAATATCTGATGCAAACAAAGAACCACATTTCAAGGAATGAAAACTATTTCAATAGACTCCGTGAAGCTAATATGATTACCATAACATGAAAATTAGCAACGTATATCTGTACAAGCCACACCACAGCGATCTTAGAAAAGTAAGCGCACTATAGTCTATTGGAGGATTAATTAATTTAATAATATTTTACCTTTTATTCTACAGCTTCAACTGCCTATTTCTTTACTTATCCTGTAAATTCCGCGTGGACTTTATCTTTTAATCTGTACTGCCTCGTCGTATATACGAGAAAACTTACTTCAGTTCATGATTATACAACTTTAATTGTCTTATGTGTGTGTATGTAAATTTTGGCAGTAAAAATTCTCAAAAAAAAAAAGAAAAAAAAGAGGAAAACTTTTGTCTGTGTAAGGCTGCAATAACGGAAAGGATATCCATGATTACAACAGTATAAAAATACTAGCAGCTTAGCGTGAAATGGATACGAAAAATTCTGTACAATGCCGAAAACCAACTCGTCTGCTACCACCTCAAAATTTTCATTCCGGCTTTGCTACACCACACTGGATGTTGGTGATAATTCCGTGATGTTACATGAATTCACAGACCAGATTAGGACTATTAGCTTATTGGAAATTTCTCATTACGAGACAAAAAAAAAAAAAAAAAAAGAGTTGCGTGCTGAAATTGTTCTGTAATTCTAATGCTAAGATATTTGATTAAAACGTTCATCTTCATTGTATTGAATGAATTTACAAAGAAACTAGACGTATAGTTTGCGGCTTTAATAATGTATCTTGGCACGTGAAGTTATAACGTCATTCTGATAAGGGAAATACATTAATGATACAATAGAAAAGGAAAGTGAATGGATGAGATAAATTCAGAAGATGGCCGTATTTAGATGAAGCTAATGAAGATGCATGGTAGTTATCTATAAGTTTCCGAATTGATGAGCGTATAATTGATCTTTGCAAATAGGATAGAATAAAACAGATCTTCAATTTTGAACAGAACAGTCAAAAAGACTTCTATACGAACAAAATAAATCAGGAGCCTTTCTCAATGGAGTGGCTGGGCCGAGAGATCGGAAGATGATAAAGATTTGACAAGGGCTTAGAACAAGAATAAATTAAATATCAAGAAACAGATTGTTTAAAGGAGAAGCACAGATAATAGACACGGAGAACCACAACACCGGCATCATAGCAATCATCAAAATGCCTGGAGAGATAAAATTGCATCAATTAAAGATCGAGGTTTCAGATTCTGGGATTGTTTTGCACAATTATTTCATCCATAACTCTCCAGCTGAGGATTGAAATGTAAAAACAGAATTCTGCCAAAGAAAAAAAAAAAAATATTCTCTTGGTTTATGTAATGCTGCTGCATGAAATTTCTCCAAACCATGTTCCACTTGGGATTCGGGATTATATAATTGCTTGTGTCGCGTCAACTTTGACCTTATAAAATCTTATTGTGTCAACCTCGCTGTCCACAATTAAAGGCAGTCCTTACACGTCGTGTGTTATGCATCGGTTTGCCTTCCTAATTCTTATGGATTTCCTCTCGAGGAAAATCAGAAACGATTCCTTGGAAACGAAAGACGAGGCGTCAAAGCAGTTTTCGCCACGTTGATTCAATTCCGATAATTTTAAAATTATATATTTTTTTGTAATGTTGTTATACTTGTAATCAGTTATATGCTATCTTTCACCTTTTATCCTTTTCTTGACAAAGCTGAATAAAGAGTAATTCGTCCGCATACAGATCTTAGGCAAATGCCCAAGAACCTCTCTCTCTCTCTCTCTCTCTCTCTCTCTCTCTCTCTCTCTCTCTCTCTCTCTCTCTCTCTCTCTCCTTTCATTTCTTTGGTTTACCGGTATTATTCAAGAATACAATTAAAGCATATAAATTATAAATATAATTTTGTTGTCTGATTAAAAGCTAAAACTTTTGTATGTAATGGTATTTTATTTCATCATTTGGTTTTGAAATACTTTTCTTTGCAATTAAGCTGAGCACCGAGACTGTTCGATGTCTCCAATATTAGAATATAATATAGTAACTATAAAGCCTTTAAATTATGAGCTTGAAAAAAAAAAGATATTCTTGAAAAGCACTGTTAAACTTGACTGATGGTCATAGACATTCATACTTTGGTTTCAGGGCATAAACCTATCCTCAGGTTCGTCACCTCTTTGTTCCGAACACACAGACAAACAGACAGGTTGACAGACAGACAGAGGGTTTACTTTTACTTTTATTTACGTTTCTATGTAGAGAGAGAGAGAGAGAGAGAGAGAGAGAGAGAGGTGCAGAAAATGTTGCCTAAATTTCCTTCTGTTTAATATCAGTCCTTTATTCATCTAATTTTCTCTACATAAAAAAAGTTTCTGGCTATTCCTAAATTCACCTGTTGTTTCGTGCAGCTCTGTATGGAGAGAGAGAGAGAGAGAGAGAGAGAGAGAGAGAGAGAGAGAGAGAGAGAGAGAGAGAGAGAGAGAGAGAGAGAGAGAGAGAATGTTTTCCTTGATTTATGCCTAGTGTTTCATTTA
This sequence comes from Macrobrachium nipponense, assembly GCF_015104395.2. Lineage (NCBI taxonomy): Eukaryota > Metazoa > Arthropoda > Malacostraca > Decapoda > Palaemonidae > Macrobrachium > Macrobrachium nipponense. The sequence continues at coordinate 48,827,673 of NC_087200.1, forward strand.
TTTTTATGTCAATATCCTTTTATCCACTGCCTAGAGTTTCTTTCCTTTACAGCCCCCCAGACTTGATTATCTCTTTATGAAATGTTTCCAGATATGCCCCAAGTGTACTTGTTTCATCAGCCCCGTCCCTCTCACTCTCCCACCCCCTGAGGCGTCTGCTGGCACGTGTTCTTCACTCTAACCACATAATCCTGAATATAATGCCGAATACCCTTTCATGTCTCCCGGCGGGAGGTTTTCTTTAATGTCCCATAATCTTCAAACCCTTTCCAGTTCCATCACGGCCTTAAATGATGTATCCGGCCTCCCTGCCCGGTTTCCCTACCCGGCGGTAGACCAAATAACGTTATTTCGTTCTCCGGTTATATACATTACATACGGAAGCCGGGTTTCCGTAATTGTCAGAGTCGTTATGCATGTTGCGACATTTTGTTTCTGCGTGTTGATGAAATGGTGTAGATGACATCCTCGTACGTTGTAAGATGCTTACGTTAAAGTAAATAAAGTGATTAGAATATATGAGACTGACAAACAATGCTGATGTTCGAAGAGATTAGAAAACATGAAATAAGGAGATGTCCCTTAAAACATATTTGATTGACGAGATCAAAATGGATAAGAAAACAAGAATATTATTTTCTAGTTTGTATGTCATATGAAATTACAGCTGAGATTCGTGTAGCTTTATAGCAAGATATAAGGAAACAGCAATAATTTCTTTCGAATGTGGGTGACATTTGACATTACTGCTGGGATCCACGTAGCTTAATAAAAAGAGATAAACGTAGACTCGAGAAAAAAAAAACACCAATAATTATCATTACTACGGCTGAAATCTGTTGAAATTAATCGCTATACGGGCATCATGTGACAGCAATTGAATTATGGGCTCCTTTCTTGTCATAATAACAAATATTAGTTGATTATGTCGTCTGTATATATATGGTAAAATAATATTATAGATATATATTATATATATATATATATATATATATATATATATATATACTATATATATATATATATATATATATATATATAATAAATATTATATATATATATATAATATATTATATTATATATATATATATATATATTATATATATATATATATATATGTATATATGAAGATTAAGGTTCATTTGCGATAGTCTTAATTTGATTCAGTACTTTATCCGGTTTTTTTTTCAATAAAGTTGGATCTTTCAGCCCATTACTGGTGCTAATTACCATTTAGATTCTTATAAATAATAAGGTGTATTCTTTGGAAATCTGGTATTACTACAGATATTCACGAGCATCTTACCAACCTATTCTGGCATCAAAAGAAAAACGAGCATGAATAACAATCACCTATATATAGACTATTGAAAAAACAAAAAATTGAACAACTTCAAGATCACAATTGTGCAGCGAGATATGAATATAATGTGAATGTTCTGTTTACTAAAAAATAGACATTTACCATATTTTGCTATTCATTAAACGATTACGCAACTCACTATAACTTTGATACATTAATGAATGATAAAACGTCGATAAAAATGATTGTGTAACAGGTTGCTTTTGGAATGAGTAGAGCATTATGAAGAGGAGAACGAAAATATAGATAAAGAGACTGTAAATAGTGTGTTTTGATTTTCATACCACCATTTTCCCAAGCAATAACAATAAGTGCCGAATATTTCTTGATTATTTTAAATCAAATACTTTCTGCAGTTCTGAGGTATCTACCCGTAGGGCATACAAAAGTATTTACAAACATTTCCTAGGAGACAGTAGTATTAGAGTATTAGAGTAATTTAAAGATTCTTGATTCGATATTAAAAGAAAAATGTTCTGAAAAAAAGGTTCCAGATCTCATTTCTAGAAGAAAAATACTTCATAGACTTTCGACACTTTGCTAGAAAAAGGACCTTGATGCAGACAACATAACAGCTCCACCATCCCCAGCAGGTCAGAATGTTAGCAAGAGAGAGAGAGAGAAAAAAGGACAATTCTCGCAAATTCTTCCTCTTCAGGAAGAGAGAGAGAGAGAAAGAGAGAGATGCGGGGGGAAGGGGGAGGTGGGGGGTGGCCAAATATGTGCAAATAAAACCGAGCCTTTCAAAAGCTATGACAAGCACAACTCTCGCGTACGGTCATGTTTTGTCCGTGAGCTTTTTCATCTTCTACTTGCAGAGGAGTAATGGAGTCCGGGACAGTGATAGACATGCTGCATTCACCGGTAACAACTCGAGTCGTTCTCTCTCTCTCTCTCTCCTCTCTCTCTCTCTCTCTCTCTCTCTCTCTGCACTGACGAATTCCAGGCGTTATTAAAGACAACAGGCTGGTTCGTCTTGAGGGTCTTTTCAAACGCTAATTGGAGACGGCCTATTTCGCCCGGGTTTCAGTCGACTAATTCGGCGTTCTTGTTTTTGGGATAATGAATGGTTTATTTGTTAGTGAATATGTTATACATGCAGTAATATATCCCATTAGTCCATCTACTGTACGTGTTTTTATTAGCAATCATAAAATCATTCTAAACTCTGAGTTTAAGGCTAAAAGGCAACTGAAGACAAACGACCGTGACAATTTCCATTACCAAATGTTTTTGTTACATGTTATGCAGATGTCTGATTTTGACACTACTTTTGTGTTAATTACTCTTAACCCCGATAATTATAGCTTGCAAGTGAAATGCCTGGCTGCTTCCACTAGAATATGTTTTCATACAATCACTTCACATCAGCGTGACTGGTTTTGAATCTCTTGCACTGACTATGACCTTCTCAAAATCTATCTCCAAATAATTTCGAGAAATCTTTCCCACTTTTAAGCACAGATGATACTGCGAGGTACGTGTGCATATATATATATATATATATATATATATATATATATATATATATATATATATATATATATATATATATATATGTATATATATATATATATATATATATATATATATATATATATATATATATGCACACGTACCTCGCAGTATATATATACATCTATGTATATATATATATATATATATATATATATATATATATATATATATATATATATATATATATATATATATATATATATATATATATTATATTATATATATATAGAGTATACAGGAGCGTAGACATAAAAGGTTCAGGAGGTCCATTGATACTTCACATGAAGGCCAATATTTATTTTAAAACGTTTCGCACATCAACTTTGTGCATCTTCAGTCTGTTAAAAGAGAAATGCATATTATTAAAAAACTAAAAATAAGGATTCACAATAGTAATCATGTTAAAATTGCAATAAAATATAAACAGTTAAATCCTTATTTTTAGTTTTTTAATATATGCATTTCTCTTTTAACAGACTGAAGATGCACAAAGTTGATGTGCGAAACGTTTTAAAATAAATATTGGCCTTCATGTGAAGTATCAATGGACCTCCTGAACCATATATTATAATATTATATATATATATATATATATATATATATATATATATATATATATATATATATATATATATATATACATACATATTGTTACGTATGAAGCCTGGCCTTGATTGAGACTCCAATACGTAAACAGGAATAGTTGAAGGAAAAAAAATAAATTACTTGAACTTACCATAAAAGGATTTATAGTGATAATTTACTCTAGAGGGAAAGGTCGCCAGAACTCAGCTAATTACTTAACAGCTATTTATTTACAAGAGGCCGTTACTGGCCTGGAGAAAAAAGTAAATGCAACTGGTCCCCACATGGACTAATAATATCTCTCAAGTGGATGATAGCTGCTCAAAATGAAATTCATGTAAAAGCTGGTTTCGAAATCTTGCGGTAATGCAACACTTGCGAGCAAAGAGACTTGACATGTGACTCAGGGAATCTGGAAAAAGATCCCAGATTAGACAAGATAAAACAAAAGGACTTCTTGCACAAGTTACGATTATTCAGTTCTCTAACACTGGGGCAAGGGAACTCTAATGTTTCACTGAGGTATGCAGTGAAGACTTCATTTGTCTGGACGATCACAAGGGGAAGCATGCGGCCATGAGGCAGTGAGAGGAAACAAAGGGATGAGTTCTTTTTGATTTAGAAGTTTGAATTGGGAAAATGGGGAGCAAATAGACAATAGGATGTAAGGAACTGGCAATATGCTG
>NC_087200.1:48832324-48842324 GCF_015104395.2 Macrobrachium nipponense
GAAAGCAGCTTTATGGCTCAAAGGAACACGGAAGATATGGTGGAGGGACCTTAGGGGTCTTTTATAACAAAATACGGAAAGGGCAGTAATATCCTGGTAGAAGGAATAATTCAAAACGTTTTTGACTCAGAGGTAGATTGGGTAGGAAAATTTGAAAACATCTAAATGGGTTTACAGGAAGTAGTGACTCACTTGAAATAACTTTACATAAACTGATCCATTTTTTTTGATGCTCTTGCATGATGTACCGGAGCAATAGTGAATAGCTTTTTGATGAAAAAAATTGAACCCTACTTCAGACAAAGAATTACTTGATTTATTGCCCAAATTGAGAAACATAATGTCAAGAAAATGTCCCACTGTAGATAGTTACAATTTTTTTAAGTGGGACAAGGCACCCGGGAGGGGATAGGGTACAAAGAGACAGAATTTCTTTTTCCTCCCCATCCTGGTTGAGCAAAAAGTTGAAATATAACAAAGAAAAAGATCGATCAATTCAAAAGGCAACAGCAGGCAGCGCAACCATTTTAACTGCAATAAACCAGGGCATCCAAGAAAAATTGTTTTGTAGAGCTAAATACTGTGGAATTTGCTAACAGGTTACCCGATCACTTTTGGCAATCTTGTCCATTCTAGACACGGGAGGAGATGCGAGGCCTACACCTCAAATTTCTGGTAATTATAATGAGGACTTCCCAGACGGGTCAAACCAGAGGGCTGGAACTGGATCTGCGAAAATTTTTGGAAGGCCAATCAACAAAAAGGGTACAGGTGATTAATACATGCCATTGTGGTCTCGTGGGGGACACCCCAGACCCCAGGCCTATAGTTTATGGAACAGTAAGGGAAGTGGATGTCCCGATAATTATAGACTCAGGAGCGTCTATAAATTTAATGGACTATAATTTGTATCAATCCATGTTTTCCAATTACTCTTTGCAACCCTCAATGGAGACGGTGTGTGATGTGCAAGCCCATAGATTAAATACCCTAGGTTGTGTTCAAATACAGTTTACTCTTGGTGACTGAGTACTAACAGAACCATTTTTGGTAATGAAAGGAATTGCGTTGGGCAACAGACTTTTGCTGGGTCATCCTGCATGTAGGAGACACAAGATTTCGATCCATGCAGGTATTAATGGGATAAACAGTCGGAATACCTGGTGTTTTTTCTTCCTAATGGGGGTGGGGACATGATTAGAATGAAGGACATGGAGATTATTGAAAAAAGGAGATGTGCTTGGTGATAATAATGGCGGGGATTCTATCGGAGTTCACGACGATAACGATTGTGGTGATGATATTATGGATGGGGATATTGATACTAATATTGATGTTATTTCTAATACTAACAATGCTGGGGATGATACTGAGCGTGGTAATGTGTATGGGGTGGTGGAAAGGGGAGATACTAACCACAAATATAGAGGTGTTTTATCCAAGGATATTGTGTTATTACTTGGTTCAAAGATTATGGTAAAAGTCAAATTGAGGGAAGTAAGAAAACCTACGGATATGTTGTGTTATTGAAAATAGCGAGAGGCTTAGAGGGGTTATTAGCATGGCATCGGTGAACATGTGTATCCATGGATGGTGGGACCACGTGGTTGGAGTTACTAAACTGTATGAAACAGTTAGGAGATACCAGAGGAATACATATATATTGGATTTCCAAGATTGGAGTCGTGATACTGGTTCAGTGGCTATCGTAGAGGGAAACCTGAGTTTTTTTTTCAGAGGCAGAAATGCAATCAAGGAAACGAATATTTAGAGAACATTTAGCTAATGCGGATTATAGTGAAACATGTTGAAGCAATAAGCAAGCTCTTGGCAGAATTTGGGGATACGGTAGCCTTACAAAGTGATAAATTGGGGTTGACTAATGTGTTAGGGCATAAGGTAAATTTGGAGAGTGGCACAAAACCTATTTATATTCCTGCATACCGCATACCTTTACAAAAATCAGAGGACAGTAGAGAAAGAGGTCAATAGATGGGAAGAAAAGAAGAAATCATTAGACCTAGAGTGTCTCCTTACAACTTTCCCTTGCTAGCGGTGCCTAAGAAGGGACGGTTCTGTCTGCGTATTGCATCGATTTTAGATGTGTTTAAATGAAAAGACGATCCCTGACCGCTATCCAGTTGCGTGCATACCAGATCTTTTTGTTGAAATCGGGGGACATAATATTTATAGCTCTATAGATTTGGCACAGGGTTTTTTGCAGGTCCCTCTTAGTGAAAGTAGCAAGGAATATACCGCTTTTTCAGTGCCCAAGGGACACTATGAATTTAAACGAATGCCTTTCGGTTTATCGGGCAGTCCGATGACCTTTACCAGGTTGGTAAAGGAAGGGGTTAGAGTAAATGACAATAAAGTCAAAGCAATAGCGAATTTTCACACCCCCAGATCAATGAAAGAGATTAAGTCATTCCTGGGTATCGCCAGTTTCTTCAGGAGGGGTGTGAAAGGGTTGGGATCTCTAATATAGCAGCTACCCTAACAGATGTATTGCGGGAAGACGTCAATTTCAATGGAAGGCACCCCAGGCAGAGAGTTTTTAGAAGTCAAGGACGCTGCTAATGAATCCCCCAGATTTTAGCAAACCTTTCCATTAGTGACTGATGCAAGCCAGGAAGGTATAGGTGCTTGCCTTATGCAAAAGTTTGATGTGAAATTCCATCCTATAGCCTTTTATAGCAGGAAGTTCAGGACAAAGGGCAGCAACGAGAGATCAATGACTACCATAGATAAAGAAGCCTTTGCAATAGTGTCGAGCTTGTTTCATTTTAAAATGTTACTGATGGGGAACAAAGTAGAAGTCCTTACAGACCATATGCCATTATTAGATCTTATTAATAAGCCCGATTTGTCCCCTAAAAGAGCTCGATGGTTTTTGACTATCAAAGGTTTTGATGCAAAGCTCAAATATATAGAGGGCAAATTAAACGTAGTTGCAGATGCTCTTAGTAGAAGCTTTCATAACACAGAAGAATTCCAAGTCACGCAAGTCACTAGCGAGGCTATACAATGGGATATATCTCTCATTGAGCAAAGGCAAGATGAAGACGAGATTCGAGTAGACGCGAAAAGCGTTTCTTAGAGGGAATTAGTCAGGAAAACGTTATAAGTTGCCTTCGGGTTTGGAGTTAACAAGGTAAATATATTGGTTAGGAAAATTAAACATAAATTGAGAAACCAGTGAAAAGTAAAGGAGATATGACACAGATCAATAATTCCGAAAGTCCTAATTCCAGTGGTTTTTGGATATAGTTCATTGCAGATTCGGTAGTCCACACTTAGGGAAGTAGAAAAAAACGTATGATGAGGGTTCATGCTAAATACATTTGCAAAAAACATGGGGAAAGATGTGGACAATTTTGTGAGAAATTGTACAGTGTGCAACGTATGTAAGCCTGCAAGAATAATTTCATGCAAATTAGGATCGTATCCTATGCCGAGTAGACCTTTTCAGAGAATACATATGGATATCCTGGGGAATTTTTGTGAGTCTAGGTATGCGAACAAGTACTTGTTAGTAATTATAGATGAACTCACAAGGACAATAGAAATTTTCCCACTTAAGCATAAAACGGATGAAGAAGTAGCCGTAGCATTTTTCAATGGTATCGTTTGCAGATACGGCTCACCCGAAGTTCTATTGACCAACAATGGAAGAGAATTTGTGAACAAAACTTTTAAATGTTTAGCGGAAGTCATGGGTATACAGAAAGTAACAATTATTCCATACAGACCTGAGGCTAATGGGTTGTGTGAATGAGCAAATAGGAAAGTACTTGAGGCTCTCAGGAAAACTGTAGGTGGTAATGATAAGAATTGGGACAGATATGTTGATGTTGTTAGACATAGTATTAACACTATGGTTAGGGCTTCCATTTAAAATGTCTCCATTTGAAGCTTTGTTTAGTTGTCCAGCACGAGGCACATTTGATTTTGCTAACTATACCTCATCATGGGGAGGTATGATCGAGGCGTTGGTATCCACAGCGAGAGAGAGACATGCTTGTCTCAGCCATAATCTCGAATCACACCAGGAGAGATGGGTACAGAAAAGTATTAGTAAAACATCTGATCCCAAGATCAATGTTGGAGACAAGGTATTTTTAAAACTTAACGTGAGAAATGAACTGAACTACAAATTAGGCCCGAAGTTTGAAGGTCCTTTTAAAGTCATTGAGGAGAAAATTGGAAACAGATTTGTAGTCTTAGAGGAAAAAACAGGTCAGTCGAGGTTAACACATATCTTGAAATAGAAAAGAATTGGTTGTGGGGATTAATTCATTGTCTCGCAATTGCATTTTTTTTCTTGCTGTCTGGTTTTTGCAATTTGGTGGCGAAATGCTTTAACGTTTTTTCTCTCTCTTTCATTTCCTTCTACTGTTATTTTTCTTATTATGCGCAAATCTGCGATGTTTTGGCGTAAGATTTCGGGATTCATATTTTAACGTGGGAATTGTTGAAAATTGGACGACGCAAATTTTTTTTTTTTGGCTGAGAAACATGATGATAATATGTGATAATTCCTGTGTGTAGAATATTTGGGGCATAATGGTTTCTGGCATTGCAAGTCTGCCTAGAAAAATCTATAGTGTTCACAGGTGTATTTTTGTTGGATAAATCAGGAGTTTACAATCTTCTATAAGGCGGGTGCTTGAGTAGCACTTGCAATGGAGTTCTGTAGGAAACGTGAATCTACAGTTTCGCGATGAGGGGTGTTGGATACACTCCCGAGGGTCGCAGACGCTGAATAAATAGCGCATGCTGAGTTGTTTGAGGTGGTTTACACACTCAACCTGCATCTACAACTATTTGTCGAGTTCTACTTATCTTAGTGATGAGGATGAGCTTTTCATCAATGAACGTTACACAATTCCAATAACAGTGCTCATGCTAGGTGTTATACTGATCATAATTTGTGTACCAGGAGTTTTAAAAATTCTGTGCATCTAGAGCGGCAGCCCGGACCCTTGAGATACAACGAACGAGATACCGACTGTAACCCCTACTGGTATTTAGGAGTAGACTTGTAAACTGTGAAACTGACCGTCCTGCCGAAAATATATGGGTGGCTTACTTAACAAGCACCACTAATTGCTCGTTAGATTTTGGGTCTAGATCCAAATATATGAGTACCAGATGAAACTAATATATAATATAAATCTGCAGACTCTACTGATTATAGAATGACCAGTGACAGACATTTTGGAGGGTGGGTTCCCCCCTGACAGACGCCCCACAACGAGTGGGGAGGGGGAGGCAGGATCTGCATCCAACATTGGAGATACCAAGTAAAATTTGTAATACAATTGCAACTGGACATCCTAGAATGCTGTGATGGTAATGCCAGACATTTTAGTGGGTGGTTACCCCCTGACAGACGCACAACGAGTGGGGAGGGGGAGGGGGAGACAGGATTTGCATCTAACATGGAGATGCCAAGTAAAAGCTGTACTACAATAGTTCTGCACATCCTAGAGTACTGTGGTGGTAATACCAGACATTTTAGTGGTAGTTACCCCTGAGAGCACCCCACAACGAGTGGGGGAGGAAGGGGGAAGGGGAGGGGGAGACAGGATCTCCATCCAACATCATAGTACCAAGTAAAATTTGTACTACTATAGCACTGCACTTCCAAGGAGACTGCATGGTAATGACAGATATTTTAGTGGGTAGTTACCCCCTGACAGTCACCCCACAACGAGTCGGGGGGGAGGGGAGGGGAGGGTGAGCCAGGAACTGCATCCAACATTGGAGATACCAAGTAAAATTTGTACTACAATAGCACTGCACATACTCAGAGTACTGCGGTGTAATAACAGATATTTTAGTGGGTAGTATCCCTGACAGGCACCCCACAGCGACTTGGGAGGGGGGGAGGGGAGGGGGAGGGGGAGGGGGAGGGGGAGGGGGAGCCAGGATCCGCATTCAACATTGGAGGTACCAAGTATAATTTGTACTACAATAGCACTGCAACATCCTAGAGTACTGTGATGGTAATGACAGACATTTTGAGGGTGGTTACCCTCTGGCAGACACCCCACAACGAGTAGGGAGGGGGAGAGGGAGGGGAGACAGGATCTGCATCCAACATTGGAGATATAAAGTAAAATTTGTACCACAATAGCACTTCATATCCTAGAATGCTGTGATAGTAATGCCAGACATTTTAGTGGGTGGTTACCCTTTTCACAGACATAAACCTACGATTTGGAAGGAGAGGTGGGACACCTTGAAATATTTCAAAATCTATCATAGGCAATATTAATATTAGAAATATGGTAAGTATCTGAAAATCGTGAGCCTGATAAAATGTAAAAGGCAAAAAAATTCAAGAAATATTGTGATGTTTCAGGATAAGAATTACTGCCGGAGTTATTTTTTTAAAATTCCTATTGAAGTATGGAATATTTCACTTCATTAATTCCATCACATCTATATAAATTACTGTGTGTGAGACTTTCTAGGCTTGGTCTGCTTTCTATAATTTCTCACACACACACACATACATTAATATAATATATATTATTATATATATATATATATATATATATATATATATATATTATATATATATATATATATATAATATATATATATATATATATATTATATATATATATATATATTATATATATATATATATATATATATATATATATATATATATATATATATATATATATATATATATATATATATATATATATATATATATATACTATATATATATATAATATTAGCACTATCCTTTGGTTTGGAGTTATTACTTCACACAAAGTATTTTATCTGAATGGGAGGGGGTCACAATTGGCAACAGCTACAAGTATGTGTGCTGAGCCATTTTTGAATTATTAAACCAGTCATATGGTGCCACTCTCAGTTCCTCTAAAAAAAGAAATGTAAGATAAGTATTCTCGCTTTAATAGCGTCTTTGGTCATTTTCTTTTCTTGCCCATAGTTAGGACACTGCAGCCATGTCGAGGTTCGTAGCCCAACGTGTCTTTGCCATAAATGAATTGTTCTTTAGTTGCCTGTTGGTTCGTGTGGATGAATGAAATTTTTATCGGATATGGGAATTCGATTGATATTAAGACCAAAGTCCCATCATAAAGAGCCGTTTTAACACCCGCACATTCACAAAGAGCACTCCAACCATTGTGGTCAGGCCTAAGCATCTGCTCTTGGATCTAAGCAGTGTCAATCATAAATGGTTCCTGTGTAAATACAGGACTTTCTTTGCATATGGTAGCGAAGCACTAACTAAACAGTAATGTACAATCACTAACCACCAACACTCACAATGCACTTACTCAGTAAGCACTCACACTTGCATACATTCACTTTACACACACACACACACACACACACACCCACACACTACACTTCATCACTCACACACACTCTCAATACCCAACACTCACTAGGCACTCACTATACACTAAATGCTCACTAAACACTTGAAATACTAAATTTACTAAATATTCATTATACCCCAAACACTCAGTAAACATTCACTAAACACTCACTTAATCCTAAACATTAATTAAACACTAAACATTCACTAAACCCCAAGCACTCATTAAATACTAGCTTACCACCCTAAAATACTTAATAATACTAAACAGTGAATGAACATCCACTCATTAAAAACTTAATAAACACTTACATACTAAACATTTGCTAAACACTAAACCATTCACAAGGCAGTCACTAAACGCTCACTTAAAATTCTCAAAACTTTCACTAAAACCCTAAACACTCAATGAATACTTACACACTAAATATTCACTAAACACTACCATTCACAAGACATTCACTAAACGTTCACTTAACATTCACACATTTACTAAAACCCTTAAGACAAAACATTCACTGATACGAATACTTACACAATAAACATTCAACTAACATTCACAAGACAATTCACTAAACCCTAAAGACTCAGTAAACATTCACTGAATACTGACACATTAAACAGTCACTAAACCCTAAACATTCATCAAACACTTACTCATAAACATTCACTAAACGCATACTCACTAAACCCTAACAATTCGCTAAACACTGACTCATTAAACATTAACGATAGAAAAAATTGACAATCGCACTAATTTTTCATTTCTCTTGTTTTCTTTACATTAATGCAAGGTTATTATTATTTTTTTTTTTTGGTCTAGTTTGTTCGAAATAACTTGGTGTGTAGAGATATTGTTTAAAAACAGAGATCCTCTGTGTCCTTCCTCAGCCAGGTGTATTATGTCTGACGAATTTTACACCAGCCGAAAAAAAATCGACTATAGTAACAACAATATTCATTCATTCAAAAACTGATAATACAAAAATGTATCCATTATTTCATTAGCATGAAAGTCAGTTGAAACAAAAAGAAGGTAGTCCTGCTTCGATAAAACAAAACCGAGTAGGCTGTAGCACAATTATTATGATCTGTACCCTTGACTATAAGCGTATATATTACTATGTATTATTATCTATTTAATGGGTGCGTAACTCTATTTAACAATGGTTTGTACATAGACATTTTACAGCAATAACTCTAATAATGATAAGAACTTATATGCTACTTTATAGTGTCAGTCTTCCAACCACCGCTACATTAATTTTTCATATCGTAAACAAAGCTAAAGCGAGTAGTAGGGGAGACCGGGGCTAGTTGGCACACTTTTACGATTTTGGTTATTGCGAATATAAGAGAAAACAAACTTTTTGCCAAATTCTTACCACCATTGTAAAATATTAACATTCGTCTTTATCATAGAGCAAAATAATTGTTGTTTGATTTCAACATAAGATAACAATAAGCTTTAGAAAAAAAATAACTTTTCGTGTCACTTGCCCCACGGGTAAGTTTGGCACACATTACGGGGTAAGTTGGCACATTGATAATTAAAAGAAAATTGCTACATTGCATTTAAATCAAGTAGCAAAAAAAAACCCTCTGAATTTCCAAAATACAAAAATATAAGGCATTAGTATTATTTCAGATCATCATCTAGTTGTAATTGTGGCAAGTGTGAAATAAATCCTCGTCATGGTCTTCATGCTCCCACATGTTACATGCCCTGCACTGGACCCACACTTCTCCTGGCTTACCAAACACAGGCTCTCTTCAGCTGAGCTTTCTTTTGGAATCAACAAGAGCAGTTCTTAAACTCTGTATCACGCTGATGACTGATCTGAAGCCCATGTGTCTTTTCGGACATCTCTCAATCTGTTACATAACCACCCGTAAAATCAAAATCTTGAAATAGTCTGTAATTCAAAGTTGAAATTCTATCAATCCTAAACCAATTGAAAACATCAGAATAAGTTGACAGCTAGAGGTAAAGCCGAGGAAACTTTACCAGGAATGTCACAGATGGGCATACCTGATCCTGGATTACCAGTCATCCAGGGGCTGCAACTTGTGAGAACAATTTGGAGGAAATAATAGGACACTAATCTCATTATCCTTCCAAAAATCCAGAAAAAACGTAAAATTATATGAATAAATAGGCTTACTAGTTATAAAATAACGTATGCCAACTTGCCCCATTTATTTTGAGCCAACTTGCCCATCCCTACCATTTGGTACAAAAACGATTACCTGTCCACACCAAGAAGCATTGAATGAATAATTTTAATGCTATAGAATCTTTAAACCATAAGGAAAACTATGCTATCATTGAAAACTAATCTTTATGAATGTATAGATGTTATAGCAAATAACGAAAGATTAAAATAGTTTACTTACTACCATCAATTCAAAATTGTCGCATAAATTCGAGCTCCTACATTCTATCTCTATAGAATTTTGCTGGTAATTGAGGAAACCACGTGGCAATTACACAGTATATGTATTAGAGTCCCTCCCATTGGTAAACTTTAAAGTCAGTTAAGTATGCCAACTTACCCCGTTAGACCAACTAGCCCCGCTCCCCTACTATAATTGAAGTCAGTTGCTTGCTTGACAAAATAATAATAT
>NC_087200.1:48847324-48872324 GCF_015104395.2 Macrobrachium nipponense
GTATGCAATTCTAAATCTGTTTGTATCGTATGGCACCTTACAACTGAACAAGTCGAGCCATGAGCCGGCAAGCTTAATGAAGTCCGTAGTGCTTTTCTAGTGCATACTTTTTTTTCAGAAGAGTTGGGAGTGCCTGAGTCTTGAGACGTCTGTATCTTGGTGATGGTACACAATCCCAGAAGTCCTGCTTAAAATCTCCTCTATATGAACCACCTTCAAAAAGCTTAACTGCATATTCGGCGTGCAAAAGGACTGAAAACGTATTTACTTCGACAGAGATGAAGCCACTTTTGCCTTATTTCAAGGTCTTGAGGGAAGTGGAAATATTAAATGCCGTCCTTTTTTCTGCAATTTGAATAACACCAAAATACTTCACAGAATTCTGTCATTCTTAAATAATTGGAAATTACAATGTCTATAGAAAGAAGTAAGGAAAAGCTACAGGATACTGCTTGAATATCTGATATGATAAGTGACCTATAGCAAACGTTGTGGCAGCCTGGTGACCTGTTTTGATCTCTGCCCTCCAGCGAACGTCCGATTTGGGGGGATAATCCGCACCCTCCCACAAATAACTTTACCTGTCGCGACAGGGATTTGTAGGTGAGAGGCGGCGTTAACTTATATCCTTTCGTGGTAGCTGTGTGGTTAAAAGTGCTTCACTGTACGTCCTGATTTCTTGGTTCCTAGGTTCATGCCCGGCAGCCGACGAAATTATTATCAACTAGAAATTCCCTTTCAGTTAACATATATGTAAATACATTAATTCTGAGATAAAGTGAATTAGATAACAAAGGACATTTGTAGCTTAATGTATATCATATATATATATATATATATATATATATATATATATATATATATAGATATATATATATATATATACCAGCTATCTTAAACTTTTTCCTTATTCTTGACTTTTACTTAACGACATTGCTTTTCTCATGATTCTCTAAACTTCTGATTGTAGGCGTACTGCAACTAAACTCTCTCTCTCGTCTCTCTCTCTCGCTCTCTCTCATCTCTCTCTCTCTCTCTCTCTCTCTCTCTCTCTTAAATATCAAATGTCTAATTCTCTGGAGCTTACGTATGCTTTAAAGGTTGAAGAAACGACAGATTGAATTAATCATGACATTGTCATGGCGTCTCCACTTCATTTTCTACATGGCGCCAGCGAAGGATGAGTCTAAAAGGCTTATTTTATTTACTTTGTATTTTTTTTATTTCTAGTTAATTCTGAATATGGTATATTCAAAATATGAAGATTATGTTTGGTTTGGAAGTAGCACACACATAGGCACAACAGCACTCTCACGCACCACACACACACACACACACACACACACACACACACACACACATATATATATATATATATATATATATATATATATATATATATATATATATATATATATATATATATATATATATATATATATATATATATATATATATATATATATATATATATATATATATATATATATATATATATACTATATATATATATATATATAGCAGGTATGAGTTCCACGGTGGACGAGTGGTTTTCGAGCTTGGCAGCCAATCCGGTGGTCCGAAGTTCGATTCCCGGCTCTGCCAATGCAGAATCAGAGGAATTTATTTCTGGTGATAGAAATTCATTTCTCGATCTAGTGTGGTTCGGATCCCACAATCAAACTGTAGGTTCCGTTGCTAGGTGACCAACTGGTTCCTAGCCGGTTAAAAATCTAATCTTCGGGCTAGCCCTAGGAGAGCTGTTAATCAGCTTAGTAGTCTGGTTAAACTAAGATATACTTAACTTTTTTTTTTATAACAGATATAACCGATTTACCTAATAATGGGACATATAAGAAAATCTCTATTAACGGTTTTGATTAATCCATACATGTAAGGCAGGAATGGGCAATCGTTGTCACTTCTCTTTTATAGACCCGGAATATTTTAGTATACCTTTAATTTTTGCTTTGAAACTCTAAACTTCTCACATTCTTTACTCCTTTTTGGATACTTTTGTCACTACGTGATAATGGTATCGCGGGTTCGTCTCCCGCTACCGGATCATGATTCTTCGAATTTCTTTTGGGAGGTTGGAGCTCAAGGATTTTTGGTACAAAAAATTGAAGGCATACTAAAAGATTATCAGGTAAATCGGTTACATCTGTTATAAATTGTTTAAATATCCAGTTAAATTACTATCACCCGTCTTAGGTACTATTTCAAACTCTCATTTACAAAATTCTGTTGATTTCTGTTCTAGACTGCCCTGTTCTGAATTATTCAATACAGATAACTAACTAGTTGATATGAAATCTTTATTCACTAAAGTACCTATCGATGACTTACATGTATATCTATCACAACTTTTAGAGTTTTATAATTTAGAATCAACTACCAATATCATTACTAAATCGATAACCCTTTGTATAAAAAAAATTTAAATTCGCCTTCAATGGTAATTTTATAAACAAATATTTGGCATAGCCATAAGAAACCCCTTTTCACTCCTTCTTTCTAATATCTACATGGCATTTTTTTTAGACTAGGCTTATTCCAAGGAATATCTTTTCTAGTTTTTTTTTTTTTTTTTTTTTTTTTAATAGGGTATTTAGATGATTGTTTTGGTATTGTAGAAGACAATGTAAATATACCGGATTTTATGAATACAATTAATAATCTTGTACCTTGCATAAAATTCACAATGGAATATGAAGAAAATAATAGTTTCCAATTTCTAGACGCCCTAGTTATCAGAAATAATAATTTTTTTTTTAAAACTATACAGGAAACCAACAAATAATTTTTTCACATATTCACTTTTATTCATACCATACAAAATTGAAAATATTCCACATTTATTAGTATGTTTTATCTTAGAGCAATTAGAATTTTTAGTTTTGAATTCTTGGACGATGAGTTTAAAATTATTGACAAAATAGGACGATTCCATTATGTTATCCTTTATATATAATTTTTATTTTTATTTCTAAGAATAAGGCAAAGAAAATATGTTACAACTCAAGCAGAGTTATACAGAACTTAAGAATATTTTCTGTCTGCCTTTTCCCCCCAATTTCATATCTGCAATACCTAATCCTAAAAACCTATTGATATTAATTTAGTATTTAAATGTAACTATACTTCAAGAATTACATTAATTAAAAATAGTCGTTCCAATTCAGGTATCACTTGTAAAATTATAATCAGATTTATGTTGGCCAAACATCAAAAGAACTAAAAGATAATTTCAAATCATTGGCAGAAGACAGGCCATGTCATTAACTGGGATAATTCACCTATACTCTGCAAGCCCAACGATTATCAGAAGAGAAACGTTCTGAAGACTGTATTTATGAAGCCACATGCACCAGGAATTTTAACCTCCACCCTGGATTAGCAGTTGGTCCTCTTTCCCTTTCCTTTCTATTTGGAGAACTTCCTGCCCGACTCGAGAAACTGCAACTCCGCTCACCACTACTCAGTTTTACATATAAAGCTCTGTAAACTGTTTGTACTCAGTGTGAACTTTAAAATTTAGAATAAATTATGAAAAGCACTTCTTCCAATTATCGGTTTTCACTTGCCTTCTCACCTGGATGTTATGATTTTCTCAAGCACTCGGACTTTCGTGATACATTGAATTTATAAATATATATATATATATATATATATATATATATATATATATATATATATATATGTATATATATATATATATATATATATATATATATATATATATCTATATATATATTGTATGTATATATATATATATATATATATATATATATATATATATATATATATATATATATATATGTATATATATATATATATATATATATATATATATATATATATATATATATATTATATGCATATATATAATATATATATATATATATATATATATATATATATATATATAATATTGTATGTATATATATATATATATATATATATATATATATATATATATATATATATATATATATATATATATATATATATATAGATATAGATAGATATAGATATAGATATTAGATATAGATATAGATATAAGATATAGATATAGATATATCTATATCTATAACTATATCTATATCTATATCTATATCTATATCATATCTATATCTATATCTATATCTATATCTATATCTATAAAGATATAGATATAGAATATAGATATAGATATAGATATAGATATAGATATAGATATAGATATAGATATATATATATATATATATATATATTATATATATATATATATGTATATATATATATATAATATATATATATATATATATATATATATATATATATATATGAAGGCAGGGGTAGCACACCAACAGGTCAAGTATTTATTAGATTGGGAATATTTAGAAGCCAACTAGCAGGCCTCATTTACAAGCTACAAAGTGACAATATTTAATTAGTACAATAAAATTAAGTTACCAATATTAAAATACGCTGTATAAGGTACAGAAAAACAATCACAGTTAAAATATGAATAAGGGGACCAACCGTTGAGTGTAGAAACAGAGGAAGGACTAACCAAAAACGTAAACAGTTCACGAGAGGTAAAAAAAAAGTGTACGTGGCATGGGTGTTCAGTGAGGTTACCGTTTTTTTTTTTTTTTTTTTTTTGTTTTTTTTTTTTTTTTTTTTTTTTTTACTAAACAATGATTCATTAATTGGTAAAATCTTATGATTTGAAGCTCTGCCCAAAACCCTAAAGTCCTTGTACTGATGGAGTACTTATATTTATCGTATGATCTCTTATGTTGGAAAATTCGTTTTGAAAGCTTAGTGCTAGTTTTATAGGTGACAGCTCTATGACGGTCGATTCGGACCTTGAATAATTTTATGTATCGATCCAATATAGGTTCCTCGATTACATCGAGGACAAGTAAATTTGTAAAATAACAACATGAGATCATGAAAAGGCTACAAATATTCAGTGTGGGTTTGTGGGGTATACTTTTGATTTTCACGGCAGGGAGATGAACCAGATATTAAAAACATGGAGTTCCTTACTGAAAGGTTGTATCGTAGATAGAAGGAAGGCTGGCATAGAAAAGGTAATTTAGGAACGTGAGGAGTAGGATTACGTGGAACTAAAATATTATTTACAAATTTGGAGACATGTTTAAAGAATAATTGGGTGGGAAAGCAGTTGCTGTTAAAATATTGTTCTCAGAAACGTGACTTCATTGTGGAAAGCTTGCCAATCTGAGGACAAAGCAAAGGCTCGATGAAGCACTGTTTAATACAGCATTAATCTTAATTAAATTCAAGATAATAACAACTATTAAAATTTATACTGAAACCAGAAGTTGATAAGCCTTGAGAGGAGCGTGTAATTAAAATATCTAAAAAATGTAACTGATTGTTGGATTCGTGTTCAATGATGAATTTGATGTTGAGATAAAATGAGTTGATTGAAAGTTAAAAACCTCTAGGCGTCAAACTGACTTCTAAAGAGTGTAAACGTGGCGTCAACATACCGTTCATAAACTAGTGGATGGTAGCTAAGGGACAAAGTGTCAAGCATGTGCTCCAGCGAGCACATGAAGATACCGGCAAAGATGGGTCCAAGAGGAGCCCATAGCCATACCATCAGTTTGCGAGTAAGAACAACCATTAAAAACCAAAACCGTGTCCCACACCACTAGATCTAAGTTTCTTAAAATCGTTCTTACAGAACCCATTCGTAAATAACACTCCACGTCATAGCTTACCATAACAAGGTCTGAGTCCTGACCAAGATTAATATTTTTGGACTCATATGAATTCTTAAGGCTATAAGAATTTTCAGGCAAAGGGGCAAGCATGGGAACTAGATATTTTGTCATTTTGTAATTGGCGTATTATCAGTGATAATGCCACGGTCTTTTAAACTTTCCAGGAATCGATTATTACGGGCTTCTATGTTAAATTTACAATGTTGACAATTCAGGAGTTCCTAACTTCTGGAACTTAGAATTATATATATATACTATTATATATTATTATATATTATATAATTAATATATATTATATAACATTAGAATACATAGAATATTAATAAATATATATATAGTATATATACATTACATATCTATATATAATATATATATATTATATATAATATACATATATATATAATATAAGAAATATATAACTACATATAGTATATATATATATATATATATATAATATATAATGTATATAGCAGCCCTATCAAGTATTCCGACTTCCTTTAATGATACTTAGGCCTATTTGCCTAACTTCTTATATAGAGTATATTGAACTATACTTACAAACTTCACGTCTATTTTTGTAATACATAGAATATAATCAAAAATTTTACACACACACACACACACACACACACACACGCAGTTCTGACATTTCTTCCACATTTTAATCAGATGACATTTTCTTTGTTCATCTGCTTGCCTGGTGGTAAGAACTAATTCACAACTGGCAATATATATATATATATATATATATATATATATATATATATATATATATATATATATATATATATATATTCATGGTTTACCTGAAATTAATATATAACAGAGACATAAATGCACAGTTTATTTAACAGTGTATGTTGCTTACCGGTATATTCTACTTCAGGTACGAGATCACCAATCGATAGCTTTTTTTTTACTTGACCCGTTCGTTTCAAGCTTTTAGAATATCTACTGCGTCTCGACAATCCTTGGTACCAACCTGATGAACGCTTGAAGGACATACCAGACGTATTTTATCAGATTTCTCTCTCTCTCTCTCTCTCTCTCTCTCTCTGCAATCGTCCTGCGTATATCCATACCTACTTATGTATGAGTAATATCCTCAAATATCTCTCTCTTTCCATTCGTTTATAAATCTATCAACTTATGAATTTATTATAACCGCATTGACAGCTCAACTTCGTCATTTCTTCACACTATAGATGCGGTTGTCACTCTACAGAACCAGAGCGTCAGAATTTCTACAGTTTGTTCTTCATTTGGATCTTAGGCTTTGTAGTGACAAAAAGTGTGAAGGAATTGAGACGTTAAGAGGTCATTGTGGTTTTTACAAATGCATCATTCTATCTACTTATGTCGCATTTTTCTCGCTCTGATCAACTCTTTTCTTTAACTCTCTTTCGGTCTGTCTCTTCTTATCACTAGGTCCTGGGCAGCTACACAGACCAATATTTTATCGATAATGTTGATCTGCAACCTGAATAACAACATTTCCTTGATAAACTTCGCGTAATGCACACGGAAGGTCTTACAAAGAACGTACGTACATGCAATACCAGACATGTACTCATATTATGAATGAACTTGTCCGCCATTTTTCCCGATCAATGTTAATGCAGCTTTGTGTGTTACACAAGCCAGAAACATAAATTCCTCTGCATTTAGGTTAGATACTTAATTCATTGCAGTATTGACTTTCTTTCTAGACAGAGTCCTTTTGCAATGACCCTTTCGAAAGAGAAAGCTTATTCCTTTCAAAAGAAGCTTCCAGTCAGTAGCTAGACATTTTTTTTATAGCTTGTAGATTCGGCAGTGACTTCGCCATGATGATTTAGAAAACAGTGATATAAATTCCTTGCAAATGTCGTAAGAACGTTCATTTTTATTTTATCATCAGGTTGTGGTTTTCTGTTGCATCTGGTTTAGTCGTGGATAGAATGGCTGAATATCTACGTTTTTTTCTAACAAAGGAGACAAAGAACAGCAGAATATTAAAAGCATTTTTATCTTTTTGGAAGTGTCGTTCATAAATGTCCTCCTAACGAAGATATCAAATCCAATTTCTAATAGATTATGAATTCTGGTAACTAATTAAGATCAATACATTTTTTTAGATCCTGAGTAAGATAGATAGTCATTCATGAAGGATGACTGATAAACTGCCTCAGTTCGTAAATACCCATATAGGCAAACACCAAGAGTTTTGACGTCATTCAGTGGCAATACTCTTGATGTTGAGCAACATCTTTATTATTAATAATAAATAAATGTAGATTTTCATTGGACTGACGTTTAAGAGGAAGTTACATTACGGTTTTACATGTCGTAAACACAAGTCACTAACTTATCGCGCACAAGTCATAAAAAAGTTGGATAAATGTTACCGACGTATTTGTAGCCTTAACAACCAGTGGTTCATACGGTTATCCAGCATTTGGCAAAAACGTTCTTATCCGCTAGTATAGTGGTTAGTGCCGTGGGATGCCACTCAGATGTAGCATGTTCGCCTCTACCCCAGGGCGATGAAAATTCAAGGCTTTATATCAGGATCAGTTATTGCTGCAGTGTGGTGTCTGTGGTGGGAGGTCGAAGTCAACATTCTTTGAAGCTTGAATTGAATTTAAAATCAATGGCCCCTGTGCGCTTGTTCCATGTGAATAGGTTTCTTCTACTGAAGTAATTAATAATATTGATAATAATAATACACTTAAAATCGTCAACTTGTTTTCAACCTTTATGTGTGGAAAAAGTTACCGACGTGTATATTATAATATGATGGACTGTAAAGTGAACGCCCTAAACTTTGAACAAGTGTCCTTATTTCTCACTACTGCTTATTGTACAGAGCGATGTGAATGCTCTTCCAAAGAGGGTCTCTTCAAGTCATTCATAAACGACAGATAAAGACTTTCACAGTAACACACGACTACTATGCATTTCAAAACCAAGAGTCGTTTTTCTCAAATATCTTTCAAATAAATTATTGGATCGAGATGGTTCTTTATCACAGTGTACAAGAAACCTCGCCCTAATTTTTGGTAATATAGTGCATTGTGAAAATGGTGTTAGTTACCCCGTTTACTCTTGACTTACAACATGTTGCCAAGCATCGCCGACCTATGCTTTCGAACATCCCGTCCTTCCCTACCTCCCTCCCTCTCCCTTTCCTCCTCGTCCTTCCTTCAACCTAACTTCCTGGCCTTCCCGTCTTGGCCGCCCAGTTTCCTGTCTGTTATTTATATTAATTTAAATATTATATAATACTCGGATGCTTAGATATGTTGGGATTTGTAATTTTTTTATTTACTTATTGTAATATATTTTTCTTAAATTATGTAAATGGGAGTAGGCTAAGGTCTGCTCACTTCCCCCATATCCCCAAGAAGGTGGAACTGTCTACTTCCTCATTACGTCACAGGTGAGATGCCGAAAAAGAAAAACAAAGAAAATGGGTATATTTTGGGGAAACTACTTTTATTTTCACGATATCATTGCGTGTGTGTGTGTGTGTGTTTCTCTATACATACCGCACTGCAATTTCGTTTCTAGTAATCTAACGCCGGTAATAAGAATGCAATTCTTGTACCGCACTGAGTTTAGTGAATGAGTTGAGTTTCATGCATCTTGAATTACATTAGTTATCATTAATGTAGTGGCACGCTATTTTCCTATACATAACTATTTTTGAGACAGGTTCCGGAAAGGATTTCACTTGTATTTCTTACAAAATGTTACCTATTGCCCTATTTTCAGGCATTTTTTTTTTTAAAGACGGCATCCAGTTTTTGCTTCGTTTATAACACTTGATTGCGCTGTTTTCAAGGTCTAACATATAATACCTGGTTTTAGGGCAGTTTTTTGCACTGAATCCAAAAATCGTGCTCATTTTACTCAATCAGATCAAGTTAATGAAATATTAGCACATTAAAAATATCCTAAATTCCGATCTATGTGTGAGTGAATGAAACAAAATATTAAAAATTTTAGACTCATATATTCACTGAAGGCTTACAGAATATTTTGAATAGATGTAAGAAGAGTGTAATGAACTAAGGAAGATACTCATGGAGAATGGTCTCTTCAGGGACTCCAGTTTGTGCTGAGCAGATTCCACGTCCCTCTTCAGGTACCAGCAGCAGCCAGCCAGAAAGTTAATAGCGTTCCTCCATAACACTGATATATTGGTAAAAATGCTCACCCTGTTCTTCACTGAAGTCTCCCCAGTTCTCTGGAAACTAGTCCAGATGAGACCGGAGGAAGTGCATTTTCACTGACATGCGCCCCCCCCCCCCCCCCCAAGCCCCCCCCCCCCCCCCCCCCCCCCCCCCCCCCCCCCCAATTGGCGGAAATTCTCCATTTACTCATCAACCACCTTCTGATACTAGGAACTTCTGTGGTTGCCAAAAGAAGTTTGCAATGACTGACTTTAGGGACAACCAGGCAGAGAGTTCATCAGGATGCATTGCATCAACAAAACTAGCGTCCTTGATGAGTTCCCTTATTTGAAGACCATCAAATATACCTGACTTAATTGTCTCCATGCTTTTTTGTTGAAACTTCTGATGGAGGAAAACAAATCGTCTACCTCCCCTCTCCGATGCCTTTAAAAAGTTCTGCATGAGACCGAGTTTGATGTGGAGGGGTGGAAGCAATATCTTGCTCTGTTCAACCAGAAGGTAGGACAGAATGTTGTATGACCCAGGTTTTAATCTTTGTCTTGATGGCCACTCTTGTCATCAGCAAGGCAATCCAATAAGCACAGAAATAATGGATACTCTATGAAACCACCTTGAAATCCTAGGATGAGTCCTACAACTTTAAGACCTGACAGATCAACCATGTATGTTCCTGGTAGTTCAGAGCAGACAACAGACGTTTCATGCTTATGAGGGATTCTTTCATTTCAACTGTGTGGCCAACAGGGATCAATGAAAACTTATTTTCGTTATTCAGAAGAATTGGCTTGAGCTTCTGTTAGACAAGTCAATGAAAAGTATCCATTCGATAGCATCATACTTCAGACCTAGTCATTCAATTAGGTCAGCAATATTGTTACAGTAGACCAGTGAAGATGCTTCATCAAACGTGAAGAATTTTCTAAATTCTCTCTCACGGTCCCGATACCAATAAAATGTTGTTTCTGGTGCCAGTAGACGTTTCTCTCAAAGACGAGAAACCAGTAGCTGGTCAGACTCCTTGGAAAGGTTCAGGTCTCGTGTCAGGTCATTGAATTTGGCTTGGGTCAAAGGCACCGACTGGTCGTCCTCTTCTGGTCTGTATGCACCACACTCAGTTGTATCAATCATGTCACTAGATTCAGAACTAGATTCCATGGTGACATTTGGCTCAGGAACAGGAAGATCAGGGCCATAGGCTTTATGGCAGAAGAAACATCATGGTATTGAACATGGTGCTTGTCCTTGTAATTGATGCTTTTTAGATTTGTCATGCAAAAGTAGCAGTCGGTAACCTGATATTTCCCTTCTCTCCACACCATTGTGACACCAAATGGCATACTCTTCCTTCTCTTGTTCCTCTAATCCTGTAAGTTCTCTACACATGTTTTGCAGCAGATCTGGGATGCGAATGGCTTATCCTGGTCCCCTAGTTTGATTCCAAAGTAACCTTAATATGCCTTCTTCACAAAATCCGTGATATTTGCTTGGCGGTCTGGAAGAACCACATGTCCGCAGATATAACAGAACCTATTAGGATGGTTTTTACACTTCCGATCCATTTGTATACATATCTAGACCTGAAAAGAGAAATAAGAATAATTTTTTAAAGCCCATAAACGCATGGATAAGTGCAATATTTTGGAAAAATATGCTGGAAAAGAAATATACTATATCTTAGAAACCAGATCTGACCCAGAAAAATGAACTGTATTTTTTAATTCAGCATGCAAAAAGGGTCCTAAATCAGTTGGAAAACCCTTAAGCTTTGTAAAAAAGTTTTGAAACACAGGCCAGTGTAACGTTAGTTAAGAAATTAATTTTCTTATGTCTTTCACAGGTTTGTATCTTTATTTTGCAGAATCTGCAAACTGTCATAATTGAGAAGTCGCTCTTTGTTTTTTATTCTTTGATGGTGACAGACCAAATATGCTTGTGATATATGTTTATGAAATGAACTATACATCATCACTAATATAATCTGAATATACTTTGTTCCTTTTGAATTTGACTGATTTCGAATGAGTGTATAAAAGTGAAAAAGAATATGTTGTTTCATCTAAACACTTTCCGAAGTGATATTTTGTTTAATCTGAAGTGTATATATATGAAATAAGGAGTAACTGACAATATAATTAAGACACCGTTGTGAATGTGATTTGTATCTTTTTTTTCTGAATGAGCGGTGACGTTCTTAGAATGTAGAGATCATCAATTTAACTCTCCTTGGAAATAGTGGTCCCAAAGTGACAACTCAGCTTCGCAGGTGCTGGCGCATCTTCCTTGAGTGGCATGGTGCCGAAAGTCGCTGCCTAAGCTGAATAGACCACGTCCTGTGTTTCCGTGCGGGCGGATGCAGGTATGCTTTCTGAATCCGGTTTGAGGCTGTTTCTTGGGCGTGAACAATGACCTGTATAATGATGTCATGAACTTGCGATGAAATTAGTGACGACACTTATCTGGGAGTGTCTTATGTGTTAGTTTGTGCTTGCATTTGTGCGAGCTATTTCCCTACATAATGAGAGATTAAGTTAGCCAAAATGGGAGATCGCTACAGAGTCAGCAAAGGGCCAAGATGGCTCCTTTAACTGTGTTTTTGGTTAAGTGTGTATAATCTGTGATGAATGGGTAAGCATACTTATTTTTTTAGCCAAAAGTGTGGCTTGACTGTATTTTGAATATTTGTTTCAAAGATGTTCTATTTTATTCGACCTTTTTATTTTGCTTTTTAATCTTTGCTTATGAATGTGTTCTCCTGTCTTCTTATAGGCGGATCTGGAACAAAGGGGAACTGATAGGGTGACTTATTTAGAAATGGGAACTTAACTGATGTTTCGTGGTGCTACTAGACTGCTGTGAATACGCCTAGTTTTATGACTAAACTAATGTTAGTTATTTGGTTAATTCCCCAGGGTTATCTGAGTTATTTGGATTTTGAATTCAACCTTTCTTTAATAATTTTGTTAAGAACCTGAGTTATTTAGTTTATCCTTTGCTCTTAATAAATGTATTTTTGTAGTTCACGAGTCTGATTTAATTGCCTTAGGTAATAGAGAGAGAGAGAGAGAGAGAGAGAGAGAGAGAGAGAGTGTCTAGCTGCATGGTCATCGCTACCCAAATAAATGTACCGAGGTTGGAACCTCGGTAAAAGATGTGGTGCCTATTGTGAGATTTAATAGCAGCTTAAAGAGGCTGTTTAGAGAGAGACTGGTTGTGAAAATGAGATAGGATTTCAAATACTAGGTGACGGTTGTTAAGAATTAGGGAGACATCATTCTGGTAGTGAAGAGAAGAAATTTAATTAGGGTCAGCATTTTTGCCACCGTGAGACGCCTTCAAGGCGTCTCACGTGGCAAAAATGCACATCCTTCAAGGATGTGTCACTCAGTTGGTATCAGTGAGTACGTGTGTTTACTGAAGTGCTCGCTCTTCAAGTATTGGATCGTGATTGCACACGCAAGTACGTGTGTTTTAGCATGTTTTTTTCATTAGCGCAAATCGGCAGTATGGGGTTCTTTTATTGGTGGCGTGTGTTACTTTTTTTGTTATGCCCTTGTGGTTTTTTTCCCTCTCTCTAACTTTGTGCGTGAATCATTTTTGGAGTTGAAGAGACGTTCAGATCATCAGATTTTTTTTCCCATAGAAGCAGAACGTGATACGTTTTTTTTTTTTTTTTTTATCTTAGTACGTATTTAAAAGCGACGCATTTTTTTTCTTTTTTTAATACATACGTAAGCATATAAAGTTTTCATACATGCAGCTCAGTTCTCGAGGTACTTAGATTGCTTTGGAGACAGTGTCCCTTATGCATACTCAGTCAGCATATTTTCTGCTGAGCAACCAGGGGTTACTGTCTAAGGGAGGGTGAATTTTTTTTTCTTTGTACCAAGGTTAAGGGGGTGAGTGACTCCATCATTTTTTTTTCTTCTTCCCTCTTGTCTACTCTGTTTGGACTTGATAACAAAGTTCAATGCCATGTCCTTGAAATGAGGAAATCCGGTTATAGCCACTGAGATATGATGTGATATGCCCGTAAGGTTTTTTAGAACGACTTTTGTTCTTTTCTTTTGCGTAAAGAGAAGATGGATATGAAATTAATATGGTGCAAGTTTTCCTTATGCTTTGGAGCATGCCTTAAACTGTTTTAGAGATTTCTTATGTCTTCAGAATCAGGTTTTGATCGCACCCACGATGTTTCCTAGAGGGCAATTGGATCAGTGAAATTTTTGGAAGGCTGGTCAACAAATAGAGTACAGGTGATTAGTACGTGCTATTGTGGTCTCATGGGGGATGCCCAGAGCCCAGAGCCCAGAGCCCAGGCCTATAGTTTACACAACGGTAGAGGACGTGATTAGAACTGAGGATATGGAGATTATTTAAAAAGGGGATGTGTTTGGTGATGCTAATGGTGATGTTACTGGGGAATGGTAATATTAAAGTCCACACTGGTGATACGGGGAATTATTGCGAGGATGCTATGCAGCATATTGGAGTTCAAGGTGGTAACAATTTTGATGATGATATTATGGGTGGTGATACTGGTACTAATATTGGTGTTATTTCTGATACTAACAATGGGGTGGATGTAATGAGAAGTAAGGGTGGTGATGTTTATGGGGTTGTGGAAGGGAAGGTACTAACCACAAAAATAAAGGTGTTTTATCGGAGGATATTGTGTCAATCCCCTGTTCAAAGACTATGGTAAAAGTCAAATTGAGGGAAGTGAGAAAACCTACCGGTCTTTTTTTGCCTGTGTTTTTTTTTTTTTCTGGTTTTCTGTGATAGCCCTAGAGTTTTCCTTTTTTTATGGGTTCAGTAGACAATTGCTTGAAGTCTACGCGAGTCACAGATGTTACAGTGTCACAGGAACAGTCAATAGTGCCATTGGCTTTTCTTTGCCCCTTTTTGGATGTTAGCCATCGCTGACGTAAGTTTTTTTTTTTACAATGAGCGAATTAGAATTTATTTTTCTCTCAGAACAGTTTGTGTAAATTCTTAATATCTCAGTGCGTGACTTGGAATCATTGCTCGGGAATGCGTTTATAATTTCAGCCATTTGATGCTGCAAAGAGATTTAGGGGAGAATTTTTGCATTTTTGAATGCTTACATAATGGCACTACATTTTTTTTTCTGGATATTTATGTTCCTGAAATTGTTGGCCTCTTGCACAATATCCATGTTGTGTGTTCAGTTTTTCTGATAGTGTTGCAGAGCCAGTATCTGATGAGGGGTCACCTTTTCTTTTTTTTTTTTCTCTCCTTTTTCCCGAGTCCGTGAGCATATGTCGCAAGGTACGACAATTATATGGCACTTGTTCTTTTCTTTTTTTCTTTTCTGGTGGCCTGTGCCGAAGCAAATATGGGGAAGCCTTTGTTTAGACACTTCGGATTTGTGGTTTTGTTGTAATGATTTATGACACATTGATGATTTTTTCTAGAATTCCTTGGGAATTTTTTGCCAAGTTTTTGCCCTTCTCAGCAGTTATGCTAAACAGAGAGTTTACAGTTTTTGACGGTAACATTGAGCTCCTTAGAGTGGTTTTTTGAGGTTATTTTACTGGCACAGATTTTAGAGTCTGATTATGAGGAGCATTAGAGGTATAATATTTTGTCCATGTGGTATTTTGTTGTTGGAGATACTCCAGAGTTTAGGCCTGTAGTGGTAAGTGCTATGTTTTAGTCCGCTGTTTTGGATTCAGTTATTTTTGCAGTTATTTTGGTGCAATTGGAAACCCTCGTGAGAGAAGATATGTGGCAATATTTTCAAGTGTATCAGTTAGATGCTTCGATTGCATTTTTCGGGGACAGAGTTTCTTTTTTGATGACCCTGCTTGGAGGTGTAATGATTTTTTTTGGGGTACCTGGTTTTTATTCCACATGTGGATGCTAGTGAAATGGAGAGGGAAATATTTTTATTGCCTGGGTGTATTATTATTAATATGGTGATATATGGGTGGTTTTTTTTTTATTATTATTGAAGATTTTAGGGGGGGTGCCTGAGTTTTTTGTGGCTATAATCTTTAGTGCTGAGTTTTTCTTTTATGGTTATGATTTTTGGCGGTGATATGTGGTTTTACGAGCCAAAGAGGGGGATATTGTGGTTCCTTTTGATGTTGTGGCTACTGGAGGCTGGTGTCACTACTGTATTGTGGTTTTATGGAGGTGTTGTATTTTTATATTCACCAGTGGTTATTTTTGGCGACATATAGTTGTTGAATTGTGGTTTACTGTGGTTTATATCTCGAATAGGTGGTAATGTGGTTTTATATACTTGGGGTAGTATCATGGGGGAGTTATGTTCTTAAGGACAATCTTTGGGCACCTTTGGTGATATCCTTAAGATAATTTTGTGAAATGTGGTTATATAGTGTTAGCATAGAATATTTGGAGAATAATGGTTTCTGAGGTTGCAAGTCTGACTAGACAAATCTTTAGTGTGGTTCGAAGTACATAAGGTGTTCACAGGTGGACTTTTGCTGATAATACTGTGATGAGTCCGGTTGCTGATTTTTTTCCTTTTGGAGTTGATTACTCAGAGATTTTCACTATTTCTGGAGATGTTGATTATGGCATTCCACGGAGATGTACTATGTAAGGGGGTTGTTTCTGTTCATTTCTGGTCGATGAGTTATGTTGCGCTAGCAAATTCCGTAATAATACAGACTGCATTTTTAGGAAAAGTGTTAGATTATATGTCTTTTTTTTTTTTTTCCTCTGTGTACGTTTTGTAATGGGAAAGAAAGGTCGCTTATTGATATGTTTGGGTTCTTACTGATTTTGTGGGTTAGTGAAATATCAGAGCTTGAGAGAACATTTTTTGTGATAATTTGGGGCTGGTTTTGTTACGTTTTTTTGGTGCATGTTTTTTGGGGGGGCTAATTTTTCCTTTTTATACATGTGAGTAATGGTGATTTTAAATTTAAGAACAGTCATCAGTATAGTTTTTGTGGTTTCTCATTTTGCTAGTTTGGGGTGGTTTGTGCTAATTTATGCATGGGGTTGGCGAGTCTTTTTTTTAATTTTTTTATTATTGGAGAATTTAATATTTTCTTTACGGGGTTATAGTTGGTCTTTAATGTATATCATTAATAGTGATT
Source organism: Macrobrachium nipponense (assembly GCF_015104395.2). Lineage (NCBI taxonomy): Eukaryota > Metazoa > Arthropoda > Malacostraca > Decapoda > Palaemonidae > Macrobrachium > Macrobrachium nipponense. The sequence continues at coordinate 48,864,347 of NC_087200.1, forward strand.
TATGATTTAGCGATCTTATGAAGTTACTTCACAAGTTTTAGTTAGAGATTAGTTCAATGGTTATATTAGTGGTGTTAACTGGAAAATGTTCAGTTATTATTTCTTAGAATTTTGAGGTCATTATTTGACAGATGTATGTCTAGGGTTAATTCTTCTTTAATTGACCGATGACATGACTGACATACTGAAACACCATAAACATCGTTCCCCTACGCCAGCAAGACGTCCTTCAGCTACTACAGAGATGTATGTTGCCGACATGCGAGAGAATCTACAAATCTACGAGGTTTTACTACGCTTTTGGACTATGGAAGTCGACAGTTGTCTTCCACTGGGAGACGTTTTGCCTTTCTACAGTGTGTTTCATGAGTCTGTGCAGCTGCAGACCACACATACACACACAAGGGAGCGTCGAAATTTCAAGATGAGAAAATGTCTCTGCAGTCAACTGTTATTATAGCCCAGATACAGGCTATTCAAATTTATTTTATATGGTAGACATTGTACTGCCAAAGACGTGCAGTTATATGGTATTTGTTGAGCCGGCCAATGTGTTTTTTTTATATGTATAAGCTGTTTTGTATGAGCTATGGCTAGGCAGGTGCTAGCTTTTTTTAGTGGCCGAGCATCTGAAATAAGGAGTAATTGACAATATAATTAAGACACCATTGTGAATGCGATTTGTATCTTTTCTTTCTGAATGAGCAGTGATGTTCTTAGAACATTTTTATACATCAATTTAACTCTCCTTGGAAACAGTGGTCCTGAGGTGACAAGACAGCTCAGCTTCGCAGGTGCTGGCGCATCTTCCTTGAGTGGCACGATGCCGAAAGTCTCTGCCTAAGCAGAACAGACCACGTCCTGTGTCACTATGCCGGCAGATGCAGATATGCTTTCTGAATCCGGTTTTGAGGCTGTTTCTTGGGCGTGAACAATGCTCTGTATAATGACGTTATGAACTGGTGATGAAATTAGTGACGACACTTATCTGGGATTGTCTTGTGTGACTTATTTAGAAATGGGAACTTAACTGATGTTTCGTGGTGTTACTAGATGCTGTGACTATGCCTAGTTTTATGACTAAACTAATGTTAGTTATTTGGTTAATTCCCCAGGGTTATATGAGTTATTAGGATTTTGAATTCAACCTTTCGTTTAATCATTTTATTAAGAACCTGAGTTATTTAGTTTATGCTTTGCTCTTAATAAATGTATTTTTGTAGTTCACGAGTCTGATTTAATTGCCTTATGTAATAGAGAGAGAGAGAGAGAGAGAGAGAGAGAGAGAGAGAGAGGTTTAAAAAGAGAGAGTGCCAAGCCGTACAATCATCGCTACCCACATAAAATGATATATATATATATATATATATATATATATATATATAGATATATATATATATATATATATATATATATAATACATATATATATATATATATATATATATATATATATATATATATATATATATATATATATTATATTATATATATATATATATCATATATCAATATCTATATATATATATATATATGAATATATATATATATATATATATATATATATATATATATATATATATAGCTTAAAAACTCACAGTGAATGCACGTGATTACATTAATAAGCGAATACCACAGGAAAATGATAGTCAGAAATCCAAGCGCGTTCGTCTTTACTAAGGCATTGTCAAGGAACGAATGAAATACAATAAGAGAGAAAATTATCAGGTAAACAACAGATTAAAAATACCAGATGGTTAATTGTCAAAAGGGTAAAAGCTAAAGGGATATCCAGGACTTATCGGATATCACACGGTCACAAACCAAAACATAGATTTAACTCTAACAGAAACTACAAAGTATCCGTACAGTCCAAAGCATGTAAAAACTTAATATATTAATTTTCTTGTTTATATTTATCTACAACTTTTTTCATTATGAAGGCATCCAGTTTAAATAAACTAAGACTTAAATTTAGAACATTTCCATTATTTGACTTGATGAAACAAGATTCAATGATATTCCTTTTAACTGTGCCATTACATGGGATTGAGGCTCTTGCTTGACTCCAGTTAATAGGATGATCTAAATCTCTCAAATGTACGGATAATGCATTCGATATTTGCCCAGTTCTCACAGAATATTGGTGCTGTTTGAGACGTTGTGAAAGAGATTTACTGGTCTGTCCGTAACAGACTTTATCACATTTTTTGCAAGGAATGTCATATATGCAGCCTTGAAGATATTTAGTAGAATTTGTTATTACTAAACTTTTGACATTAATATTACTGAAAACAACATTTATGTTAAAAAGCTTTAAAATTCTACGAATATCTAAAAACCTTTCATCATAGGGTAATTTCAAAATGCTATACTTACTAAATTCAAGTTTTTCATTTGTTAAATAAAATGTTTTTCTAGCTCTTTTCCATGACACATCTACAAAAGTCCTTGGGTGTTTAAGTTTCAATGCAATATCATAAATAGTTTTAATCTCAGCGTCAATAAACTGCGGGTACAGACACGCAAAGCCCTTAGGAACATCCCAGAAAAAACAGAATTTACCATTTTGATGGTGATTGGAGTAGTAATGAACAAAAGAGGCAATGTTAGTTGATTACCGAAAGACTGAAAAGGTGAAATTTCTTCATTCTAGACAGTTACATCAAGAAAATTCAGATTACAATTTCTTCCTTCCTCTATGGTAAATTTTATAGATCCATAGCCATGCCAAACTTTTGAAAAAAAAATTATCCATTAAAACAAAATTTACTATCTTTGATACATAACCTTATGAGATTAATGAGGTTTGCCACAGTTAAGGGAATATCATGACGTTCTAATTCATCCTCCAAATATTCAAGTAAATCATCTACAGGCACTTATGTAAATAAAGAGACCACATCAAAACTAACCATATTAAAATGAAAATTAAAATTTAAACTATTCAATTTATTTATAAAACCAACATAGTTTTTACAAGCCATTTAGATAAATTATACGTAACTGAGCCCACTGAACTAATGATTGGTCGGATAGGGTTATTGATTTTGTGTGTCTTGACTAAACTATACATATAAGGTAGGGAGGCACATTGCGGTGTAAACTGTTTAATTAAATGGTCCAAGCCCTTCAGAATGGATTTTAATTTGTTTATTAAAATGGGAGTTCACTGTCTGTGTAGGATCAGACTTTCACTGTTTCGTCTTCTTTAATGTTCTTATAAGCCTGGAGAAATGTTACGGGTACATTAGGGGAGAAGGCTTGCTCATAGCACCATACCTTTAAAAATATTGATATCCTCAGGGCATAGATTTTGATCAATTTTTTCTAAATAACAAAAGGATTTTGAAATGTCGACGCAGTCCAGGTTACCGTTAAACACACCAAAGCTTAACCCATATCCCAAAGCCGCTGTCGTAGAACTATCCACCGGTTTGTCTGGTAAATTAATCATGAAGTCCACGTTGGCATGCTTAGTCCAGTCGCTTCAGCAATAAGATTCTTCAACTTGACTTGAAGCTTCCTTTGAAGACGGTTGCAGCACTTCCTCAATTTTCCCTAGCAATAATCCGCATTCGATTCTTCCAATCCCACAGGAACCGTCTGATTAAAGCCAAACCGTCTGCTTCTAAGGGTACAAAACGCATCATCTACTTCAACTTTTGTGATGTCGATGTGTTTCTGAAGTATGATGCGTTGAAACTCGTCGAAAGGTCGTTCTGCTAGAAGAAGAATTCTCACTGGTAAAATTGACTTGAGCATCACCTGCTTGTTCATACACTTCCGTAGAAAGTTGAGTCGAAGTTTCAGTTTGTGAGCCATGATAAGAGCAGTACAGAAGGATGTCACGAATAGAACAAGGCTCGGAAAATTCACAGAAAAGGCGTAGAAATTGCGTGGGGTTTCCATTATGCTTAAAAAATCAAAGTAGATGCACATGACTTCATTAAGTAATCGAATACCACAGGAAAATGATAGTCAGAAATCCAAGCACTTTCGTCTTTACTAAGACATTGTCAAGGGATGAATGAAATACAATTGGATAGAAAGTTATCAGGTAAACAAAAATAAAAAAAATACCAGATGGTTAATTGTCAAAAGGGTAAAAGTTAAAGAGATAATCCAGGATTAACGGATATCGCAGGGTCACAAACCAAAACATAGATTTAACCCTAACAGAAACTACAAAGTATCCGTACAGTCCAAAACATGTAAAAACTGAATATATTAATTTTGTTGTTTATATTTATCTACAACTTTTTTCATTATGAAGGCGGCATCAAATTTGAATAAACCAAGACTTACATTTAGAACATTTCCATTATTTGACTTGATGAAACAAAATTCAATGATATTCCTTTTAACTGTGCCATTACATGGGATTTAATGGCGCTGAGATTAAAACTATTTATGATATTGCATTGAAACTTAAATACCCAAGGACTTTTGTAGATGTGGCATGGAAAAGAGCTAGAAAAACATTTTATTTAACTAATGACAAACTTGAATTTAGTAAACATAACATTTTGAAATTACCCTATGATGAAAGGTTTTTAGATATTCGTAGAATTTTAAAGCTTTTATTGCAAATGCATTTCTGCAAAAACGCGGACAAATTAATATGGCGGCTGTGACAGCAATGAAAAATCTGTCTTCATGTGTGACGCAATGAATATTTATAGTGCGAGTGCCCCAGCCGATTACCAAGCTAAGCCAACCCCTTAACAGTATACCCTATTACCTGACACGCCAAGGATACTTTTAAAAAAATACATTGGGAAAGTTAACTAGTACTATGGTCATTACGTCAAACCTCGCTATCCTTTTCATTATGAACTCTCCAATTATCTGCTGTCATTGAAAAATATCAAGGAAAACGGTATTGTAAGGGGAGAAATGACAAACAGCGACAAAGAAAGTGAGAGAAAGGGAGATAGGGAGGGAGAGGGAAAAAAGGATGGGGATAGAGGACTTCGAATCTGTAAATGACTCCTGCCGATTCATATGACTTTGCCTTAAAATGTCAAGAGTACGCCTTAACTGACACTATTTGACAATGCACTATATTACCAAAATTAGCGCGAAGTGTCTTGTATACTGTGTCAAAGTAACATTTCTATCAAATAAATAGTCTGAAAGATATTTGAGAAAAGCGACGACTCGCGGTCACCTGAAATATATTTGCTGTCCATAAGTTTGTATCTGTCTATCTATGTAATTTAGACTTAGATATGGTGCTAATAAGTAAAAGCTGTATATAATACTTATTGTGTATACAAGCATTATCTATTTTATTTCGTTTTTCACCTTTTGGAAGGTGTATCAAGCAATACGAAACAAAAACATCGGGAATTTATGAAAACGGATATAAACAGAACGCCTTTCCATAAACTCCAAATTGTCCATCTATCTATCTATCTATCTATCTATCTATCTATTTATCTATCTATCTATCTATCTATATATATATATATATATATATATATATGTATATATATATATATATATATATATATATATATATATATGTGTGTGTGTGTGTGTGTTTGTGTTTAACCATCATTGAAGAGTGAACGTATTTATGCATGCATGCATTTATGAGCATCCTAGACAGAGAGAGAGAGAGAGAGAGAGAGAGAGAGAGAGAGATAAGGTCATTATATGCGATCGCACTAAATGAATACAACCCCATTAGAATCATCCCATCCAGCGAGAGATTTAAATTAAAAGCTGAAAAGAGACGCTGTGTTGCCCAGCCTTTCAACAGCCCCCAAGAGGAGGTTTTCAGGCTTTTCCGTAAACGAGGCCATAAAACAACACGTCTCAGCTCTCTGGTCAGCGTCGGCCGTAAGCTAAATGGCTTTTTCTGGCCTGTCCGTTTCCTCTGTATGGGGTTTCAACTCTACTGGTCAGGTCCTCTGATTAAATGTATAATCTTAGATGTAGACTAAGTGAGTTCGTTACGTTTTTTGTTGTTTCAGTTCATTCACACATATTATCATGTTTGGATGATTCTTAATGTGCACACGAATACTCATGTGCACAGGATTCTAGAAGGCACACATTTGGTTACTTTAGCCTGGATGCAAATACACCGTGAAGATATTGTGGAATATAAGAACGGCGTTGATGATCAATTGAAGGGAATGTTGTGAGTTTGGCAGTTCCATTAATGGTAACATGGATATTCGTTGGGCAAAAAATTTCATTAAATAAATAAATCTCACTGCCCAATAAAAAAAAAAAATAATAAACTGAAAGATGACCTGAAATGGAATGACTGCATCAAGCATCTTCGCCAAAATGCACTGAATTAGAAATAATAGTGAAAAAACAACGACATAAACAATTATTCATAAAATGAACAGTACAAATAAACACTCAAAACTTTACGGAAATGGCTAACGCAAACCCAAATCAGAGCCGGGCCAATTGAATAACAGACTGATCTATAAAATTAAATTGGGTCGGATAGCGAAAGGTCACCGGTTTGCATAAGGTGACATTCATGTAGGCGGGTGGAATGTAACATCATTCGGGAGTAGTAGAGAGGAAGGGCAATTGGAGAGGTTAGTTCGTGAATGTCCATTCTGTCACTCGTTGGTTTTTATGGTAGAGAGATAACCAAGAGATTATTAACTATTATTATTATTATTATTATTATTATTATTATTATTATTATTATTACTTCCTAATAAGAAAGAGCTTGAATTCAAGTCAAAGGCCTCGGTGGGCTTGTCCCATATGAATATGGTTCATCTACTGGATAATAATAATAAAAATAATAATAATAATAATAATAATAATAATAATAATAATAGTAATAATATAATAATAATAATAATGATAATAATATATAATAATAATGATATTATATTATTATTATTATTATTATTATTATATTATTATTATTATTAAAAACAAGAACCCTATTCATCTGGAACAAACACACAAAGAGTATAGTGTTCATTTGAAAGGAGTAACAGAAGGTACTAGATCATTCCGAAAAAAAGAGATCGGTTATTAGGAAAGAAAAAGTAAACCAACAAAATTATACCGAAATAGAAAGAAAAAGGAAGGAAAATTATCCAAAATAGGAGGATAGTTGTTTTATGGTGGTAATACGTTGCACTGTCGCTTGAGCTTTTGAAGTTCTAGTTGCACAGCATCCTCAGGGAAACTGTTCCACAGTCCAAGGAGGAATAAAAAACCTGTGGAACTAAGAAGTTCAGCAGCGAGGTACAATGACTGCTTATTGGTGATGCTCTTCAGCAAATCAGTTGATCTCAGCAGGAAAATGGGATCGGGGATCATTTGTGGATGTGAAAAAATAAAACATTACAAACCAGAGACCATTGTCGATGGTCCAAGTTGTAACGGCCAGTGGTAGGAAGCAGAAGCCTATCACTAAAGAATGATTTAATGAGTGTGTAGCATTTCATTGTAAAAAATGGAAGTTCGTATGCAAATAGGTTAATACTTTTCGAACAGCAGAGTGACGGACATGAATGAAATCGTAGAATATTTTAAGAAAGGAGTAAGGTGTAAGAAATTTAACGTGAAAATAAGTGCAAATCGATTACCAGCTAAAAATAATGGACTGAAATACTTGCATTTATCTTTTATACTAAGAGAAAAGTTTAGCTAAAATACGCTGGAATAATCCCAACCATTGGCCTTGATACAATTCAAAAAAGAAAATGGTAATACTATGAGTGTCTGTATTTCTCTTTCTTGAATAGCGTCGTTTCAGCTCCCTCGAGCATAAAGAATAAATGCCATATCATCTCTAATTACATAAGAGCCGATTCTCAATGGAAAATGTCACAGTTACATCATAGATTATTTTATAAAGCTTTGAGATCCAGACAGAAGCGGAATAAAAAATAGAAAAGTTGGTCAGAAATAAATGAAATCCCAAGTAACCTGGTTTGATATTGCCATCGTTTATGAAAGAAAAGTTTAAAAGCACGAAA
>NC_087200.1:48877324-48885176 GCF_015104395.2 Macrobrachium nipponense
AAGTCTTCAACCCATGAATTTTGCTGTATACTTGTGGTTGTTTTGTAGCAAATTTCTGTTTGTCAGATTTTCCTCTTGCTATATACATGTGTGTATGTGTATTACAAATGGCATTTAAGAAATAAAGATCACAAATTTGTTCGAAAACAGCCTGGAGTTATGGATGAGTGATGTGGTAGTTACATTTGACAACGTCTTCGAGGATTGCTGAGAGAGAGAGAGAGATAGAGAGAGAAGGTGAGAGTGGCTGGTTGTTGGCTGTTGTCTTGTTTGGTTGTTTGTGTTCATATGTGTAGTTAGTAAGTGAACTGCTTGTTGGTAGCCGGTTATGTTCGCCTGCGGATTCGGTTGCAAGTCAGTCTGCGGTGATCACTGTGTTTGGCAATCAATCAAGTAAGGCAGTTTATTGGACAGAGATAAAATAGAGTCTTTTGATGGTTAGATGTTGTTGTGTGATTTGACTGATTTTGGTACTGTATAGTTGTTGTGCGTGTGTTTGTCTGGTTGTTGTTGAGTTTGATTTTGTGTTTTGATGTTTGTGAGTTTTTTTGTGTTGGTGGTTGTTTTGTATTGATTTGTCGAGTTTTCTTTGATGTTGTTGGTGTTGTTTGTGCTTGTTTGTGCAGTGAGTGTTTCTGAATTGTTGTATGATTTGTTGTTGTTTTCGAGTTTTTTGGTTTTTGTTTGTGTAGTGATTGTTGTGTTGTTTTTTGGAGTTCTTGTATGGTTTTGGTGATTGTCTGTCTTTGTATGTTGAATTCAGTGGGTGTTGTCTCGACAGCTGCTAGGGGGATGGCACAAACGTCTCGCCCTGAGTGTCTCGAGTCTGAGGTGAATACATGTGTTTGTGTTTTGCGTGTTCTGTGTCTCGTTAAGCCAATTGTCCTTCGTAATTAGTAACGTAAAGGGGAAAGTGTGGCTGGGGGAACTTTTTAGTTAGCCGTGTTCGATAAAGTAAATGTGAGGAGATCTTGTTGCTTTTGTTTTGTGAGTTGTGTGATTGCTGAAGAAAAATTTGACTATGGAAGGTTTGACTGAAGTGGAGAGACTGAAGGAGGAGTTGCAGTTGTTGAGGGAAGCTAAGGAAATATTGGAATTAGAGAATGACATGTTAAGGGTACAGTGTGAGGAGCTGAAGAGCGAGTTAGAGGATTGTGAAAGTGAAAGTGGAAATGAAAGAAGTGAAAGGAGGCGGAACAGTGGATTGTTGAGAAGATGGATGAAAAGTTGGGATCGATGATGAGTAATGTGCAAGAGATGATGAAGGAAATGATGTAAGAGTTTTTAAGGGAGGGAGCTATCGGAGGTAGGTTTCCTGGGTCTCATGATGGGCCACGAGCAATTAAGAAAGTGCAAGAACAAATGGGATGAAAGTATGAGTGAGGAAAGTGATATAGTTGTGGTAAATGGAGAAAGAGAAGGTACAGAATAGGAATAGATCAGAGCAGAAGGATAAGAAGGGAGTTAAGAGTAAGAAATGGGCTAAAGGGAAGATTAGTAAGGGCGATGGGGAAGATAAGAAGAGAATGAATGAAGATGAGAACAGAGTTGAGAGTAAGGTACAGGATGAGAGTGATTTAAATAGTTGTAAGTGGGGATTAGTAGTAGGAAGAAGAGGGGTAAGAAAGGTATGACAAAAGTATGAATGTGAGTATGGAAGTAGATTCGTTGTATTCGGGAGAGGGTAAGAAAGGTCAGAATGGAAGTAGCAAAAGTGAGATGAGAGTGCGCGAGAAGTACGAAGGGACTGTGTATATGAGAGAGGTACCCCGATGAGCAAGGTATGAGGAATATGGGAGTAGAGAGATAGGGAACTTTTTCAAAGAGTATGAGAAGTATTGTGTGGCTAAGTATGGGGATAACAAGAGAGTTTGGGTGAGAGAGTTAGGTAGATTTTTGATGGGATTTTTGTTGAATATGTATGGGATAATGTTGAATGTGGGAGATATATCATATGAAAGTGTTAAAACTAGGATTATGGAACAGGCTAGGAGGGTAAAAAGTAGTGCTAGGTATAGAAGGAGGAATGATTTTGAGGAGGCAAAGATGAAGCTGGTTTGTCTCTGTCTATGTATGTCTGTAGGGGTTAGAAACATTAGCTAGAAAAAAGTTTTGGGGGCGAAGGGATAAATGAGTGTAAGGAGTTAGTGCAAAAGTTGTTGGCGACTGTATCAGAGAGTGTATATGAGTTTATAAATCTAAAGTGTAAGGAGAAAATGCTATGGATGAATGAAAGGTTGACGTGGAAAGACGTCTTAGAGATAATGGAAGATTATGAGCTTGATAGGTGTATGAAAGAGAGAAATATTAGCGTTAGGGCCAAAGTAAATGAGGGTGTGCCCGAATTTAAGAATTATAGAAAAGCAGTTTTAAAAGGGTTGAGGGGAATGGCACAGGAAGGAAGTGGTTGATAGGAGCATCAGAACAAGTAAGTGAGTATGGTGAAACCTACGAGAGATAGGAGTGAGTGTCGGAAGGATAGGGTCAGTTAGCTATGAGCAAGAGGAGAAGTGTTATAGATGTGGGAAATCAGGGCATAAAAAGAATGAATGTCGGTGGGCATTAGGAGATCGTTTCGGGTGTGGGAAGATAGGCCATTCAGTTAGTGAGTGTCAGAGAGACAAGGGACATTAAGTGTTATATTTGTAGACAGGTAGGGCATATAGCTAGTGGATGTTGGGGTACTTGTATAAACGTGGTTTGCTTCAAACTGTGAAAGAATGGGCATTATGCTAGGATGTGTAAAGACAGTGTGTGCAAAGTGTGGTGAATGTGGAGTGGGCAGTAATGTAGCAAGTGTGTGTAGGTGAAAGAGGATGAGTCAGGCTGGGAATTCAGTTGGATGGGTCCTCTAGTATGCAACAGTATTTTCGGGAGGATGGGATAAGTGAGTAGTTGAAAGTGAATAATTGTGAGCAGAGTGTCAGTGAACAAATGGGTCTGGGAGATCGACAGATAGTGTTGGCAGAGTATGGAAGAAAGCAGAAGAGTGTAGAGAAAGGGACTGGAAAGAAGAAGTGTGAACGGCATATGGGTGTTAGGTGTTGGAGTACAAACTGTTGGTAAGGCGTGTAATATGGATGACTTTGAGGGAATGAATGATGCTTGTAGTGTGTGGGTTTGAATTGTTAGGGTTTAGTGAGATTTCAACAGGAAGGGAATCAAGAGGTAAGGACGTGGTTGGCAGTAAGAATGAGTCTCTTTAGGAGATTGGCCTGAATATAAATGAGGCGAGTGATTTAGTGGCAGAGTTACGAGAGATATTAGGGCAAGAGTTAGAAGAGGTAGATGAGATAGTGAATGGGGTTTTGGAGAATAGTAGCGAGGGAGATAATGGGAATCTGAATGAAAGTGGTCTGGAAGAAGTGAAAGGCAATTTAACTGAGAGAGTATATGAGGATCCTCAAACAAGATCCAGGGGGCCTGCATCCGAGCATCCTTGGGTGTTGTGAAAGCAATTTAATGTGGGTATTGAGAGTGTAAGGAGACGTTGTCAAATTTTACAACATATTCGAGTTGTGTGTGTGCGTGAGAGAGAGAGAGAGAGAGAGAGAGAGAGAGAGAGAGAGAGAGAGAGAGAGAGATAAGGTGAGTGACTGGTTGTTGTCTCGGTAGGTTGTTTGTGTTTGTATGTGTAGTTAGTGAATGAATTACTTATTGGTGGGCGGTTGTATTCACCTGCGGATTTGGTTGTGAGTCAGTCTGTGATGATCAGTTTGTGTTTGGCAATCAGTCAAGTAAGACAGTTTTTTGGACAGAGATAAGACTGAATCTATTGATGGTCGTTGTTGTGTGATTTGACTGATTTTGGTACTGTATATTTGTTGTGCATGTGTCTGTCTGGTTGTTGTTAAACTGAAGAGTGTCTGTCATATTTGATTTTGTATTTTGATGTTTGTGAGTTGTTTGTTGGAGACAGTGTTGGCAGTTGTTTGTTATTGATTTGTCGAGTTTTCTTTGATGTTGTTGGTGTTTTTTATGCAGTGAGTTGTATTCCTGAGTTGTATGATTTGTTGTTGTTTTCGAGTTTTGGTATTTGTTTGTGTAATGATTGTTGTGTGGCTTTTTGGAGTTCTTGTATGGTTTTGGTGCTTGTCTGTCTTTGTGTGTTGAACTCAGCAGTTGTGTCTCAAGAACTGTATCCAGCAGATGCCAGTGGATGGCACAACGTCTCGCCCTGAGTGTCTCGAGCCTGAGGTGAGTACATGTGTTTGTGTTTTGTGTGTTCTGTGTCTCGTTAAGCCAATTGTCCTGCGTAATTAGTAACATAAAGGGGAAAGTGTGGCTGGGGGAACTTTTTTGTCAGCCATGTAAATGAGAGAAGATCTTGTTGCTTTTGTTTTTTAGCTTGTGATTCCACCACAGAGTATATTAAAAAGTCATGGGATGAAGACTACAAAAAAATGTATTTGTAGATTTAAATGGAAAAATCTGTTTTGAAGCATTGTTTCAACTAAAAGATATACGTGCATACAATACAAGAATACATATATATATATATAATATATATATATATATGGGGATATATATATATATATATACATATATATATATCAGGGACAGATATATATATATATATATATATATATATATATATATATATATATATATATGAATAACTTGATCACGAAGTATATAAAAACGTGATGCTATGTATAAATAAAGGTTTTTTTGCCACGAAGGGAAAAAATGAAAAAAACGAGTTGGCCGAGTACTTTCGGTCCTATTTGGACCCTTTACTGAGGCATACTGATTTTACAAGAACACCATAGTCAAAATAAGGCTTAATATACAAACTGACACTACCACATTAGCCATAAGGGCGATTTTCACTATACAGAGAGGAGGAGGAGTCATAGGCTAGCCACACCTTGAAGGATACCCGCAGTTAAACAAGTGATTCTTCCAGAAAAACAGTACATTTTGAAACAACACGGGAGCATATACAATTTAATATCATGAATTTTTACACAAATTTTCCCAACAAAAAATTATTATTAATGAAAAGACGACGATATATATATATATATATATATATATATATATATATATATATATATATATATATATATATATATATATATATATATCTCGAGCAAGAGAAAGAGGGAGAGAGAATATCGAACCAGAGAGAGAGGGAGGGAGAGAGAGAGGGAGAGAGAGAGAGAGAGAATTAATTAACTATATACATGTGGGACTAATTTATTAGTTGTTCATTTTATTTTGAGGTCCTTCATAAACATCTTACAAATATATGGGCTCCAAATGGTACATTCCCAGACTAAGATTTAGTTGTTTTTTATTAGTGATTTGTATAATTGCCGATTCCAGTAAATTTCTTGAAACATAATCATTAGATCTAGCAATTACAGAGGTATCACCCCAATTAATACAATGAGATTTTTCACTCAGATGGATAAACAGTGCATTTGAAGTCTGGGCTGTTCTAACTGAATACATATGCTGCTTAACCCGAACACATAAATTTTTACTAGACTGACCAAACGTAAAACGATGGGCAATCCTTACAAGGAATTTTGTAAATGATGTTGTTATTGTTACGGGACTATTCTTAAATTAGCATATCTTTAATGGTATTGTTATAAGAGAACACTACATTAACATTAAACGATTTAAATATTGATTTTATGGTTTAAAATCCACGAAAATAAGGTAAGCTAAGTACATTTTTAGGGATTTTCTTTTTCATTAATGGCAACATTATAAAACTTTTTATGAGCTTTTGATAACATAAATCAATTAAATGAGATCGTTTCCTACCTTTTTTATGTATTCTATTTCTTGGTCCAGGTATTGTTCCTATGCAAAAGCGCATAGGAAACATAGAAGAAAAAATTGAAATTTTAATATTAAGATGGTGGTCAGAATAAAAATGTACGTGTGTTACATTATGGGTTTTCTATAAATACTGAATTTACATTGGAAAGATTCTCTATGTATTAATACATCTAGGAAAGGGATGACATTGTTATTTTCAATTTCTACAGTGAATTTTATGGATGGTACTAAATTATTCAATTTTAGACAGTAAATCATTTACATCGATACCACCAGGTAAGACTACTAAGATATCCTCGACATATCGGTACCATTTTAAGGGGATTAGTGTGATATTCGGGAGGTGTTGTCTCTCATAAATTCCATATATAAGTTTGAAGGAGAGGTGATAAAGGGTTACCCATGGCCATACCAAATATTTGTTGGTAATATTCTCCATTAAAAATAAATCTGAAATCACAAATACATAACTTAATTAAGGAAATTATGTGACTAACGGACATAGGCAATTCATGCAGTACAAGTTCATTACTTAAATATTCTAGCACAGAGTCAATAGGGACTTTTGTAAACAAAGAACATACATCAAAACTGACAAAAATATCGCTAGGGTTTAGTACAATGTTATCTAATTTTCCAGAAGATCAAGAGAATTCCGGATGTGTGAATTAGATACAGTTCCAAGTAGCGGGGATAACAGTTTAGTAAGATATTTATATAGTTTATAAGCAATTGATCCTACAGTACTAATAATTGGGCGCATAGGTTTGTTTTCCTTATGAGTTTTGACTAGGCCATATAAATAAGGTATTGAGGGACACTTTACAGTTAACTGACACAAAGTTCTTTTTTATCTTTAAGAATTTGTTTGATATTGATATTAATGTTTTTTATTACTTGGTCCAACGGATTTTTTGCGAGTTTTTTGTAAGTTATTTCATCCTCTAGTAAAGTATGCATGCGTGATATGTAGTCAGTTTTGTCAAGAACCACTAAACTATTGGATTTATCAGCCTTGGTAATGTGTAAGCTATTATCATTCTCAATTCTTTTAGACTTTTTCTGTAGCGAGCGGGGAAGAGTAAACAAACAGGCAGTTATGCTAAAAACAGTTGCGTGGAACAGGCAGTTATGCTAAAAACAGTTGTGTGGACGACGATTGGGTGTTTAATGTTGGTACATTGGTCTTAATAAGAAGGGACTCCAGCACCATCAACTCGTCGTCTCTACTTGCTGATCCAATAATCTTAAAATCATTGATGTCCAAGCGGGCACCACAAATCTGAGAGTGATTCCGAATTTTCTGCTCCCATCAAGGTGTCAGCTTTAGGACAGGATGCAGATTGTCCAATCCCGAATTATCTAATATTCGGAATCACTCTCAGATTGTGGTGCCGCTTGCGGACATCAATGATTTTAAGATTATTGGATCAGCAAGTAGAGACGACGAGTTGATGGTGCTGGAGTCCCTTCTTATTAAGACCAATGTACCAACATTAAACACCCAATCGTCGTCCACACAACTGTTTTTTAGCATAAACTGCCTGTTCCACGCAACTGTTTTTAGCATAACTGCCTGTTTGTTTACTCTCCACGTTCTGTTAGTCATTTCTTATGTTGATTTTCTCTGCCTTTTTAGTCACTTTTTAACTCTTACCTTGGTAGGTGTATTTCAAGTTCTCGCTTTAATTTGTATTTGTAAATGTTCAAATATCTGTTGTGCATTTTTTAGATTTTTTATGAGTGAGTGATGATTTTAGTATTCTTAATACATAATTTCCAGCCTTGAGGATGCATCATGTGATGTGAAACGTCGGTGTAATAAACGATACCTATGAAAGACATGCCTTTCCTCTTCAACCTGGATATATATATATATATATATATATATATATATATATATATATATATATATAATGTATTTATGCACGTATATCTTTTAGTTGAAACAATGCTTCAAAATAGATTTTTCCATTTAAATCTGCAAATACATTTTTTGTGGTTTGCATCGCCATACTTTTCAATATCCTCTGTGGTGGAATCAACATATATA
>NC_087200.1:48885676-48911294 GCF_015104395.2 Macrobrachium nipponense
GAAGAGATGCCAACAAACTCCTACCTGTTACTATCTGAAGGAAGGTTTGCTGATGAGGAAGTATAGACCTACAGATATACCAGGAGATGCTGTATGGGGCGAATATCATCAAATTTTGATTCCATATCCGTTGAGAAGCAAGTGGTTGCAGTAGCTCATGAGTCTGGACATATGAATCAGGAAGACTGTGGAGAAGATCATGAAATATTTTTTCTGGCCTGGACTTCACAGAGATGTTAGCAGGTTCTGTCGTGAGTGTCATACCTGCCAAATAGCTGGAAAACCGAATGAAAACATCAAGAAAGCCCCCCTACAACCTATTGAAGTTAGAGGAGAACCCTTTAGCAATGTGATTATAGATATGGTTGGACCATTGCCGAAGACAAAGAAAGGAAATGAGTATTTGTTGACATTAATGTGTCCTGTGACAAGGTATCCAGAAGCAATCCCTGTTAGAAACATATTGCCAAGATAGTTGCTGAGAAAACTATTGGAGTTTTTCTCAAAGTTTGGTATACCAGAGATAGTACAAAGTGACAGAGGAACCAACTTTACTTCAAAGTTATTCCAGGATGTGATGAATTTGTTAGGAGTGAAACAACAGTTATCCACTGCCTATCATCCAGAAACTCAATGTGCCTTGGAAAGGTTCCACCAGACATTGAAAAGTATGCTGACAAAGTATTGTTCTGAGTATGGAGAGAATGGGATGTTGGTTTACCATTAATGTTGTTTGAAATTAGGAGTGCTTACCAAGAAAGTATGGGATGTTCACCTAATGAGATGATTTTTGGGGGGGGGGGAAGAGAAGTGAGAGGACCGTTGAAGATTCTTGCAGAAAATTGGGAAGAAAATCAAGAGGAAAGCCAAGGAGAGTATGTGAAGAACTTAAGGAAGAGGTTGAAAGAGATAAGAAAATTCTCTTTAGAAAACTTGAAAATGAGTCAAGAGAAAATGAAAAGGAGATTTGATGCTAAGGCTAAGCTAAGAAGTTTTAGTGTTGGTCAACAAGTTTTAGTGTTCCTACCTGTCAAGAGATTTCCCCTCACTAATAAATTTTAAGGTCCTTACAAGCATAATTCAGAAGTTAAGTGATAGAACTATGTGATTTGAAACACCAGAAAGAAGAAGAAAACAAAGGAAGATAACATGTGAACCTCTTGAAAACTTATTTCTCAGAAACTAAAACTGAAACTGTGTCAGTAACCCAAACGACTTTATCTACAGAAGACGATGATGGCTACGAATTGGGAGCTGCAAGCAAGATGAATAATTCTTCAATTTTGGAAAATTTGGAGGATAAACTGAAACATCTGAGTGTTGAACAAGGTGAAGACTTAAGTGAAGTAATTAGAAGTTTTCCAGAAATTTTTTCAGATGTGCCTAGACGTACTGATCTGACCAAGCATGAAATCAAGATTCAAGAAGATGGAAGACCTTTCAAGCAAAGAGCCTATCGCTTATCACCGTATCATCGAGATTGTTTTTGAAGAAAGAAGTTGAGTATTTGCTGCAACATGGATTAGCAGAACCCAGTTCAAGTCACTTCAGTTTCTTACCATGTGTGTTAGTGAAGAAGCCAGATGGTTCATTAGGATGTGTACTGATTATAGGAAACTGAATTCTATCAGTGTGGCTGATAATTATCCTTTGCCATTTTATAGATCAGTTACTTGATAATATTGGGCAAGCCAAGTTTGTTTCCAAGATAGACTTGTTGAAAGGATATTATCAAATTCCCTTAGATGAGAATGCCAAGTTGCTGTCAGCTTTTATTACTCCATTTGGACTGTATCAGTATACTGTTCTGCCGTTTGGTCTGATGAATGCACCCGCAACATTTCAACGAGTGATGGATCAACTGCTAGGATCAATAGAAGGAGTAGGTGTATACCTAGATGACATCGTGATTTACTCTACAACGTGGGAAGAACATCTGAAGATTCTGAGGAAAGTTTTCAAGAAACTTCAAGAAGCAGGAATTAACAGTCCAAAACTTAGAGAAGAGTGAGTTTGGCAAGGCAACTGTACAGTATCTTGGGTTTGAAGTTGGGAAAGGCCTTCTTGCTCCAGTAAATGCTAATGTAGAAGGTATCCGTAAGGCTACCCCACCTATTACCAGGAAACAGCTACAAAGATTTTTAGGCATGGCTGGATTTTATCGTCGTTTCTGCCCAAATTTCTCAGCTGTAGTAGCTCCCTTGACAGACTTAACTAGTCCCAAAGCTAAGTTTATTTGGACTCCAGAGTGTCAAGAATCCTTTGAGAGGGTAAAAGCCATATTAACTTCAAGACCAGTACTTCAAGCTCCAGACTTCGACAAGAAATTTGTGATACAAGTTGATGCGTCGGACTGTGGCATTGGAGCTGTTCTACTTCAAGAAGATGAAAATAATATCTACCATCCTGTGTGCTTCATGTCTACAAAATTGAAAAAAACATCAGAAAGTATACCGACAATTGAGAAGGAAACTTTAGTCTCTCTCCTTGCGCTTTTACCGGCATGAAGCCTCACTGCTGGGGTGTCATCACAGGGCCAAATCATTGCAGAGGGTTTTTGTTTAGCCAGCAATGAGCGCCTTCCCTCTGCTCATTGGCACTGCTCACCAAATACGGTACTTCTTGAAGTCTTATATCGCTCCAACTAAACTCTGAATTTATATATATTCAAAATTTCTGAATATATATATATTAAGAATTTCTTGTGTTACATGCTTTTCCACTTCCTTTAGAACAATAACGTGTTTGTGGACGGTCCTCTGTCATTGGCACTTACGGTACTTCTTGAATTCTTGTTTCGCTCCAACTCCGAATTTATATATATTCAGAATTTCTGAATATATATATATTTAGAATTTAGAATTTCTTGTGCTACATGCTTTTCCACTTCCTTTAGAACAATAAAATGTTTGTGAACGGTCCTCTGTCATTAGCACTTACAGTGCTTCTTGAAGTCTTGTTTCACTCCAACTCCGAATTTATATATATTCAGAATTTCTGAATGTATATATATTTAGAATTCAGAATTTTTTGTGTTATATGCTTTTCCACTTCCTTCAGATCAATGACGGTTTGTGGACGGTCCTCTGACAGCTTGTACTATAATGTTTTCACACTTTGGAGGGCTCCCTATACGAACCAGACATTTGGTTTCCTCCAAAAGTTTTTTTCTTTTCCTTGTGTTTGATGGCAGTCTCTCTTGTCGAGGCTGAGTAAAAGATGCTTGAAGTTGATGGTTGGTTTGAGAATCTGCCGGAGGCTTCGACTCGTCTCTTCTCGATTTCTAAGTCTTCCTCCTTCCTTGGAGACAGACGGAGACAGTGTGTTCGTTCGTTCGTCCTTTTTCATGTGTGTCCTTTAGAGCGCTTTCCCGTTGAGATTCGTGAGGATTTGAGAAGCCTTTCATCCTCTTGAGTTCCGCCACTTAAAGTTCACACTGGAGTTGACGCTTTTCCTTCGAGAGGTCTTCCACTTCCTTCAGCAGTCGCTGGAACCTGAGCTCGAGATTTTTCCTTCGCGCCACCTCGGACGCGTCATTCTGTTCCTGGATGAGCCTCGCCTCCCGCGGTGCTTCTTCACTCCTGCTGAGCTGCAAGCTTTCTCCTTCTTTCGTAGGAGTTTCTCAGGCCTCTGAAGCTGGCTGCAGTTTGCCTTTGGCAACTGAGTAGTCAGGTCCCTACCTTCTCATGGTTTATATGTCCAATTTCCTTTGCGTTGTACTTCATCTGCTGATTTTCTTCTGTGCTCTCGATTATCTTGTTTTCCAGTGCTGTTTCTCTCTCTTTATCGTTCTTCTTCAGAAACAACGTTTCAACTTCGAGCGAGTGGGTCCTCTCTCGCCAGGTCTGTTGTTGCAACACCTCATGAATGATCTATCCAACACCTTCTGCATCCTTCATAGTAGTCGACCTCAGCTCTGCTGCAACTGACGATTATCCTGTCCAAGATCACAAGCAGTTCTTTGTGGAACTGGATGGTGTCTCGCAAGGCCTCAATTCTCTCGTCTAGTTCCTTTTCCTTGGGCTCTTCAGCTCCATCATCAGAGATCCGCATCCTCCCCAGTGAGTACACCGCTACAGCAAACAAGATGACTATTCCTGCGCCAGACTTCTCTCATTATTTCGCAGGACATTTGGACAACAACGTCCGAACAACAGTTGGTGCCGAGGCCTGACAACGCCATATTTTCTTCAAACTGGAATCCATATCTCCCAAGGCTATACCTAATTCATACACACTTTTCTCTCTCTCGATTTTTCATTGAGTTTCTATACATCATGATAGATATTTCGATTTGTCAAAATATATCAGGGAAGGATTTTGAAAGATTTGAATAATGTCTTGGTCTCTCTTGGTTAAAATTGCTGAAATCTCTATCTCTCATCCTGCCCCGAAACGTCGTGAAATTCTTCATTTTTTCCTTCATTTTACGTTTAAGGCTTTGCAGTGATAAGCGTAATCTTAGAGTGTTAAGGAAAAGAGAGAGAGAGAGAGAGAGAGAGAGAGAGAGAGGAGAGAGAGAGAGAGAGACGAGGAACGTTTTTGGAGAGAGAGGAGAGAGGGGGGGATGAGAGAGAGAGAGATTGTATTTTAGCGCAGAAAAACAGTGTATTGGTATATATGTGAAATCATTCCGTTTGCAATAAGAAATCTAATGTATTTACCATATGTAAATATATATATATATATATATATATATATATATATATATATATGATATATATATATATATATATATATATATATAGATATATATATATATAATATATATATATATGCATATATATATATAGATATATATATATATATATATATATATATATATATATATATATATATATATATATATATATATATATATTAGAATATATATATATATATGTATATATATATATATATATAGATATATATATATATATATACGTATATATATATATATATATATAGATATATATAGATATAATATATATCTAATATATATATATATATATATAGATATATATATATATATATATATATATATGTGTGTGTGTGTGTGCGTGTGTGTGTGTGTGATGGGTTTTTGTAAGGTAAAGTGTTCGAGTTATATGATCTCTTACCTGCTTCTTTCTTCTTGATAATTCGTTTTGCAGTCTAGTTCTATGTTAACTTTTTGCTTCTTCCTAATGTTAGTTCTGGACAGTTATCTTACTAGGCTAAGTCTCTTAGGAGAAGTTTGAATGAGACGAACAGCAGAGTTTCTTTCTTTACTGTGCAAAGAATTAGAGTTACAAGTACAACTACAAAACTTATAAATCTATTGTTGGACCCTGGCAATATTTCTGTTTCTGCACTTAACGACGGCTGCCGGTCCTTCTGTCCTTCTCAAATTGAGCCACCCTCGGTTCGAATTCGGCACCACCTCCTTAGGCGGTGCAGGATCTGGTTCTCCGCCCACTGGATTCTTGATTTTGTGGAGCGGTCTTGCCTTATCTTTTCCTCATCCCTTTTAGGTGGGGTTAACATGTTAATTCCTCCTTTTCCAGGCAGAGTCAATAATTTAACATGTTAATACCTCCTCCTGGAGGCGGAGCTCCATTATCGAATGAAGCTGAGTATGTTTGGTGCGAGGTCACAGGTCAAAGATTTTATGACGGTCTTTAAGCTTTTAATTGCGATGGTGTTATGGTTCGACTTCCTGTGACTAAGGTTTTGCTGATCAAATTGTGGCTCACACACCAAGCTCAATTCTCTCTCTCTCTTCCTCTTTCTCTTTTTCGTTATTTTCAGTGTACATACTCTGATTATTTTCTCTCCTTCTCTTTCTCTTTTTCTTTATTTTTGCTGTACTTTGATTATTCTCTCTCTGTTTTTACGCTACCCTATCTACTATTTCTTATAGCTATCATTACATCATTCGGTCACCTACCAAACATTGCCTTCAATGTTTAATATCTAGTACGTATATATATATGTGAAACAAAATGGATATGAAAAAAAATATTAGAGAGTCAACAAAATACGCATCAAAATTGCTCTCCCAACTCTGGAGGAAAGGATAAGTGTAATAAAATTGTAAAACAAAATCATGGCAAATGTTAAATATATCAAAAAATAATAATGCATTAAATTATAAGCATAATAAATGAAAACTCAGAATACAATATCTGAATATAAAGTTAGAAATGATATGGATATTAAACGTCAATTATAGATCATTTCTTTTCATGTCTATCAGTATCCCTTGTATCTTTTTGATAATCAAATGCCTCACTATGTTGACAAACAGCACAATAGTAACTACTATTATCAGTAGACTTATAAATGAAAGAAATGGTGCTATCTGTTTCGTATACAAGTAATAGTTATCAACATAATTCAAGTTCTCAAGTTCCTTTAATCCTAGCTAAGACAATTTAAACTTGTCTATTGCAAAAAGTGTAATATTCTTATAAGGCATACGTTTGATGAAATGATATTCAGTGAAAAGGTGTGGCTCATAGTATAATTGATTTGGTATAATTAACTTACATTGTGTTGCAAAAGACTTGATATTCTTTCATTTCAGTTGAGTGGTGACATTAGGACAAGGGACTCTGGCTATAACAGTATCTAATGAAAATACAAAAAGCATTCATTAACTATAGTTGATTCAAATGACTTATTAAATGACTGTGTACACACATCCTTTTCTTGATTTTATTTTAAAATCAACTTTTGGATGCAGGAATGATCATTGGTCGTCTTATATAAATTATCAATATCACATATATACTCTTTTTCCTTCAAAATTGCACATTCATTGAATTGTTCATCAGTTAAAAAGGCTATTATTAATCCATGTTCTTCCAATGCAAAATGAATACTAAGGCCCTTTCTAATAATGATCTGATTTTCAATATACATAGGAAAGGGATAAACAGAAACTAGCACATTTGAAATTTTCGTATTAAAAGGTAGAACTAAAATAATTCTGTTATGGATTATTTTGGCACTTGTCAAATTATAGTACATGAAAATATCTTCTACTAAAGGTGTGCAATGTTCCTCAATTATATAAAACTTAATAATGTCTTCTAATTCTTTTGGAGTGATTCGTGTTGTAACATCACTTCACTTTCCAGTGCAAAGGTTTTTAAAAACTTTATATTTTCTATCTTATTGAGTTCTTTTGTTACATAACTGATTTACTTGACTTATGGAGGCTTTCAATTTTTTTCTTTTTGTGAGAGG
Organism: Macrobrachium nipponense; assembly: GCF_015104395.2. Classification (NCBI taxonomy): domain Eukaryota; kingdom Metazoa; phylum Arthropoda; class Malacostraca; order Decapoda; family Palaemonidae; genus Macrobrachium; species Macrobrachium nipponense. Next base: position 48,892,889 of record NC_087200.1, read on the forward strand.
CAATCACTTTATTTATCACTGTGCCAGTTGCGGCTGCCCACTTTTTCAGTCTGTCAATTATTTCCTTTTCTTGTTCTACACTTGCTTCGGCAGCAACTCCAAACACCTGATTTAGAGCAGTTCCAATGAAGGGTAAGGGGGATCTTTTGGACCTTGTTCGCAGTGTGTTATCTATGTTCATGCTCAACTTTTCCAATAATGACACTGCACTGTTATTATCACCCTTCTGTAGGTTTGCTTTCATACTATTTTGGATATCTCTTAGTTCACTTTCACGTTTGAGCACTGTGGAAATATCTACATATACTGACTATTCCAAGGTCCTTGATCATTTTGTCTTTCCATGTCTTTTTAACAGGGCACCTTTTCTTATCTCCAATTCTGAAGAGATTAGTCCAATCTAAACTAGTGCTATGATGAGCCGCATGTTTGCCTCTGCAAAAATTAGACTTAACTAGATTTTTTTTACATATAGCCACATTAATTGCACTGCATAAATCACAGTTATGATATTTTCAGTCCAACACTATTTACATAATATTATATACACATTTTTAGCTCTTTCAGTTTCTTAGGTCATACCTTGTTGTAATTGGATTTTCTACAGTATTTTCCTTTCTTATGTTATCTATATCTTCAGTAGACCATGGATCTCTTTTCACTACCTGTACATGATTCCAGTGAACTACCTTTTCCTTCATATCACTTTTATTTATTACTCTGTATTTATGTAATTTTAACACTTCTATTACTCTATATGGCCCAGTGCCTTTTGAGAAACTTTTACATTTGGACCTTATGGTACATGATTCTTAACATAAATTTGAGTACCCACTGTAATGTCTGGCTTAGTGGTATTTTTGTTATAGCATTTTTCTTGAGTCTTATGTAGTACATTCTTTTTAACAAATATAGATTCGCAAATACACCAAGTCTTATAAAGAAAAAATCAGATACAAATAATATATTTTTCGAAGAGGCATTTAAGAGTCATATTGAAGGAAATATCAAGTTTAGGCTGAAGTAAAAACATAATTATTATTTGAATTGGTACAAATAGATTAAACATTGTCTTAATATACACTAGCTATTATTTAAACCATCTCGAGCTACAAGGTCTCAGAATATATGTATATATATATATATATATATATATATATATATATATAATATATATCATATAGTATATATATTGTTCGCCTAAGAATTCCACTTCGGTTAAGCATATGAAAAATATATTAATTCCAAGGTAGAGCAATTCAGATATTAAAGGACATTTGTAGCTCGATATATATATATATATATATATATATATATATATATATATATATATATATATATATATATATATGTGTGTGTGTGTGTGTGTGTGTGTATGTGTGTGTGCGTGAGTATATGAAGACAAAAGGGCCATAAAACACTATTTGAACGTTGCTACCATATATTTCGAGCAATTCCTTATGTTGTCTTACATGCGTAAATATACAAAGCATATGAAGGTGTGGCAGCAAGTCTCTATTGGTAACCCAGAATCGATGGGTATTAAAATATTCCCTGGTGTCTACTGGCCTCATTAACTCCCGTCTGGCGACTCGTCCGGTGGTCGGATGTTCTTGGATGCCTGATTGAGAAGCAGACTATGGGTTAGTTCGTCGATGTCATCCGATTTCCAATGTCGTCCTGACAGGTTCATATTGTTGGTTTGATTGGTGATAGCAGATTGCAGCGTCTTCCTTTTGTACAAACAGCTACTTTTGAAAACCAGCTCTGCCGCACTCCAGTTCATAGTATGACCTTTGTCCTTAGTATGCAGGAAAATCCCTGATGCCCATCACACTGATCTTTTGTGCCCTGCTAATCTTTGCGAGATGGATCGACCAGTTTCCCTAACGTAAATTTCATTGCTATAGTACGACCATTTTAGGAAGACTTTTCCCCACTGACAGAGACAGTTCGTTGATGCCACTTCTTCTAGGTCCTTTTAATTCTAAACCTGCCAAATTGTTAGGTATTTTCGGACATGTATACTCTCCCGCTGAAATTTATTTCGTTCATAAATCATCGTCAACGTTAATGTAATTTAGAAACGTGGCATATGTTTTTACAAACGCTGCCAATAATTCCTGTCAGCTTAAGGCAGATTATTTTCGGGATGGTTAAGCCGTTTAATCCGATAGATAATGAATGATTATTCTCTTAAGTTCCTACCTTTAATGGGTAATTGTTCGGTCACCTAGAGTTCCAGAAATCTTACTCTCCTCCCAGGTGGGTTTTGTTATTGAACTAAGCCATTTCTATACGAGACAAGCTTGAGCACAGCCGATCATGGAAAACTCTCCAAGACGAGTTCTGCCTGGAGCATCCCGAGAAGTAGCTTGTAACATTTACAAGTACTTCATCGCTGAAAAAAAAGAACAACGTCTCTTACACGACGTTTCAAAAGTAGTTCTACGTGCTACTGAAGCTAAAGAAGCTGAAGAGACGGAAGAATATGAAACTCCTGTTTTCCCACAGAAAAAAGCCTCAATGAAAAAAGTTCGAGAGGATGGATATAAATCCGTGATTTATGTCGGTGAAAGTTGAACAAATCAAAATTATACCGTCAGCTTTTGTTGGATTGATTCAGAATCTGTAATAGCCACAGGAGTCAAACCACCCACCGGTAAAGGAAGTCGACTTATAATTTTGCATGCTGGCTCCCAAGAAGGATTTGTTCTGCATGCAGATTTGATATTTGAAGCTAAAACTGATGGAGATTATCACCAACAGATAAATTCTGCAGTGTTTGAAAAATGGTTTATAACCCAGCTTCTTCCCAATATAGGGCCATCTGTCATCATAGTGTTGGATAACGCTTCTTATCATTCAGTTAGAATTAATAAGCCTCCGACAGTGTCTGCCAAAAAGGATGAAATTAAAAACTGGCAAATAATAAAGAGCGTCAATTTAGAAGATAATCTAAATAAATGTGAACTGATCGAATTAGTAAAGTTGCAAACACATTCATATAAAGAAAATGATTACGTGACTGACAGACTGGCAAGAGATCGTGGACACAAAGTGGTTAGGTTGCCTCCATACCACTGCCAGTATAATGCAATAGAACTGATATGGGCACAGATGAAATCATACGTAGCAAACCTGCTTCCTTTGGTCAAAGAAGCAATTGAATCGATATCTTCTGACAACTGGACTAATGCTGTGAGACATGCCGAAGATCTACAAAGACATGACGCTTCAAGAGATATTTGCATTGATAAATATATAGATTCTTTTGTTATCGATTTAGCATCCTCTAACGAGGATTCTTCACACGTAATGTCTCCTCATACTTCGATTGAAAATAAACTTATTGCTTTCCCTTGTTGTGTGATATCCTATTGAACATTGAAATTGAAATAAATTGAAATATAGATACATTTTTTCGACAGAAGTATCTTTAAAAATATGCATATAATAAAAATGCCACAGCAATGATAAGTATTATGTGACAGTACTTTAAAATCATATATATAGTGCATGTAACAATATTTAAAGAATATTTATTATGAGATAGCTGTACAGTGAAAATTCTACCTTGATACAGCAAGGAGGTAAAGACGAATTACGGCGTGCACGAAAGAAAACAATTCAAAAACTCCAGACTGTATGACAGTTATATGACTTCGATAACAGCAATGGAACAGTAATAAAATAAAAAAAAACTATAATAGATGACGTAGCTCAAGAACATTGCTCAGCACCGCATCCAAATAAACAACACTGAAAATGAAAGCTCCTCTAATCGAAATATAGGTTTCCAAATTTCTTGAATTTATCATTTTCATATATTGATTTTTTTTTAATCTAAAATTTAAGTGGGACAACAAAACTTCATTCACAACTTTCTATCGTAGTGCACGTGCTTGGTAACAGGCGTAAACAATGAGAGCTTGAAGTTAGAAGGTTAATCCAGGATTTACAAGGTCAATTTAAGACGAGATTAGGTATTCCCAAAGGTAATTGGCTTCTTTTGACAGATGTAGGATTAAAAGGACATCGAAGAAGAGGCAACACCGTACTGTCTGTGTCAGAGGGGCAAAAACTCCTCCTAAAATGGTCGTACTATGCACCGTATCTTGTAAACTACCGCTTCTTCTCCTCTTTCTTTCATGTATGTTAATGAGCTAACTCCCGATGGAAAATGAAAGGATTAATAAACCTGAGGTGTTCTGTATCTTTTTGGATGCTGTCATCGTACGGAAGTTTTAATTTATTGTTAAAATCTATTTATCTATTATGAGTGGGACCTCTATAGTAATTTATATTCGCTTTATTTATAGCCTTCTCGATAATGAATGGTGGGTAAAGCATTTGCATTAGGTGTTGGCGGATCGTAATAAGAACACAGAATTACTAGAATCATTCAAGATAATCAACCCCTCTCTCCCCTATTTTAATGGCCTCCCTAAAGCACATAAAGATGGGATTCCTCTACTCCCCATAATATCAAGCAGAGACTCTTTCATGTATAGAATTTCCAAATGGCTGTTATCACCCTTTCTAGGAACATGCTCATCCTCTCACGTTAAACATGCAGAAGATGTTATAAAAAAATTTAACAGTTTGAATATCTCGAAAATAATATTAAATTGCTGGAGTCTACTATCATCAAATCAACAATATGAACCTGTCAGGACGACATTGGAAATCGGAAGACATCGACGAGATAATCCTTAGGCCGCTTCCCAATCAGGTGTCTAAAAACATCCGACCACTGGATGAGTCACCAGATGGGAGTTAATGAGGCCAGAAGACACCAGGGAATAGTTTAATTTCCATTCTTCCTGGCTCACCAAATAGAGACTTACTGCCACACCTACATATCCTTTATATATTTATATATATATATATATATATATATATATATATATATATATATATATATATATATATATATATATATATATATACTCTTGTAAGACAACCTACGTCTTTATTTTACCAGTGATCAGCAGCATAGAAGGAAGTGCTCAAAATATATGGTTGCAATGTTCAAGTAGTGGTTTTCGGGTTTTCTATCTTCATAATGTACTATTTTATTACAGTAAAAAGACATTCAACTATATTAAATATATATAATATATATATATTATATATATTATTTAGTGTATATTATAATATATCTCAAAACTATATATATATATATTATATACTATACATTATATGTATTTTTATATATATATTATTAGATCTATATTATATAGTTTAATATATATATATTATATACTATATAGATATAATATATATATTATATATATATATATATATATAATATATTACTATGATAAGTCATATCACATTACCGTGATTCATATACATATATCGGGCTAACAAATGTCTTTTAATATCTAATTCACTCTACCTCGGAATTAATATATTTTCATATATGCTTAACCGAAGGGGAATTTTATTAGGCGATAATAGAATTGTCGGCGCCCAGGCGCGAACCCAGGACACCATACAAATCTAGGAACGTCAGTGAAGCTTTTACCCACTCCACCACTGCAAGAGGCTATAAATTAATGGCGCGAAAGGTATTTGAGGGTGAGAGAAGGCATTAATTTTTTTTCCAAATCTTAATGGGATTCCTACAACATAATATTCTAGTACACGAATACAGTGTTTATGTTTGCTTATATACACACACGCACACACAACACCCACACACACACACACACACACACACACACACACATATATATTATATATATATATATATAATATATAATATATATATATATATATATATTATAGTTATATATATATATATCAAATAAGAAACATGCTCTCACTTAGTACTGACTGACAAGGATGGGCCTGAAAACATTTGGCCCCTCCCTAAATCCTTTAATTACACTCTCCCTCTATTTCTCTTTGACCATGTGGCTGCACTAAAAATGTCTTTCAGAGAGCACCAACCATTAGAGATTACCCTTGTCCTTGGCAAAGTAGCCGGCGCTCTGGGATTAAAGAAGCGAAAGTGCGGTGCCAGGTAATAGCAGTGCCATCTATTGTTTGGTTTGGTGAGTTTAGAGAGGTGAGTTGGAGTTCATTTTTTTCTTCCACTATCCTTGTTTTTTTCTGTTAAGTGACTTCAATCTTCGTCATTTATCCGAGATTGCCACCTGCCACCTACCACTACATATGAAGGCTCCTACTTCTATCCAACATAGAGAATTTTCTTATCTGGAATTACTTCTGTTCTAGCCACACAACTCTGGCTAAGTAATTATCTATAGATGTTTACACCTTTTCCTTGATGAACTTGTGAAACTTGTGACCTCCTACCAACAGTCATTGCTACTAACCATCACTTCAGAAATATATATTTTGCACATTTATTTTTTGTGTTTGTTTTTCCTAAATCTAAGTCTTTAGATAAATGTAACCGAGATCATATCCAGCAAATAGTTAAGAATTTAAAAGAACTATCGACATTTGGCGGAGTGAGTAGGGTTCTTGAAAAGTATTTGTTTAGAATGTTGATTGTATGCATTTATCTACTGTACTATTGTTAATGGCGTACTATTTTATTCTTTTGTTAAGGTGCCAGGAGCAATATAGAAGGATGGGGGTCCTCAAGAAGTCACATTTCCTAATTTCATACTTCCTATCTTTCCTCGTGTAATATTTGATGTCAAGGTAAGAAAGGAATAATGTCATTATTTTTAAAGGAGCTGGTTGTTTAGTGGCTGTAATTGCAGGCGTTTTTATTTAAGTGATCTTCAAAATTCGCTAAATGTGGAATTAAAGTTCGCTTACTGTGTCATCCATTTTGCATTACAGATTGTGTATTCCCCAAATCATGTCATACATGTCAAAAGTTTAGTAATAAACCTAAGAAAGTTCCTATGGTAAACATGCCTATTGTAGATGAACCTTTTTCTCGAAATACCATAGACTTAGCTGGTCCAATTACACCTGTGTCAAAGAGAGGACATAAGTATAGACTGACTGTTGTTGATTATGACAACTAGATTTCCAGAGCCAATACCACTTCGTAATATAGATACAGTATCTGTTGCAGAAGCTCTTGTTGAAATATATCGGTAGAGTTGGAGTCCCGCAAGAAATTTTAAAAAATACAGGTTCTCAGTTTAAATCTGATCTTATGTCTGAGATTAATAAATAAATTTCTATTAAAGCCCTCTATACTAGTCCCTATCATGTGCATGAAATGGAATGGTTTAGAGAATGACTGAACTTTGAAGAAGATGCTCAAAAAGACTTGTTCAGACCATCCAAATGAATGGGATCGCTATATTAATGAGGTTTTATTTGCTTACGTGAGATACCCAATAACAAATTGAAATTCAGCCCATTTGAATGGTTCTATGGTCTGAATGTTCGTAGTCCTTTGTCCATCCTCATGAATTAGTTTCTAATAATTCTATTGATGATGAAATCAGAAATACTTAACAGTATGTTGTTCATTTGCGAAACAAGCTTTGTACTACAACCAAAATTGCTGTTGATAGTGCCAAGGTCATTGCTAAAAAATATCAAGAATATTTTGACAAGAAAACTACAAAACGAAAATTCAAGGATAATGATGAAGAGTTATTTATGCTTCCTACTAGCACAAATAAATTTGTAAACCAATGGAGAGACCCGTATATAATCACTGATTTACATACAAATGGAGTTTATTATTTTGCTAAAATGGGTAACAGAATTAAGATTTATTATGCAAGCATGTTAAAATTGTATACTAGGAGAGTAAATGTAATTCACGAATTGTCCACTTGTCCATTTCATTCAACTCAGTTGTTTGAAGCTATTGCTGATGAACCTAATTATTTTGCAGATGCATCTCCCAGTGAAGTCACTGATTCTGAAAATCATTTTGATCTCCATTTTTTAGAGACCTCTAATAATTCTGATATTAAAATTAGTAGTTAACTTACCACTCAACAAGTAAAAGACCTTATTGACATCCTAAGTACTTTTTCATATGTAATGAGCACTAATTCAGGTAGTACAAACACTATAACACATAAGATCAACATTTACACCTTTGAACCATTTAAAACTAACAACTACCTTATTCCAGTACATTTGGTTGATGAATTTGATAGGAGACAAAATGTTGAAGATGGGTATAAATCAACCCTCTACATCATATCATTGTTCCCCTGTCGTCTTTGTTAGGAAACCTGACAGTAGCTTGAGAATTTGTATTGACTTTAGGTCACTTAACAGACACCAATACCATCTATTACCAAAAATTTGCATAAATTTAACAATGCTTTATATTTTACAGAACTAAATCTGACAAGAGGGTATTGGTAAATTCCATTGGATCCTGAATCCATGAAGTATACAGCATTTGCAACTTAATATGGTTTAAAGGAATTTAGTGATGCCACTTGGTTTGAGCACTGCTTGCGCTACATTTGTCTGCCTTATGCGAAAAGTTCTTGCTGGATTGTCTAAGGTTTCTTCAATAAAACTTTCGATGAATACTTGAAACACTTAAGTCTTGTAATGTCTCGTTTACGTGACCATGGATTAACTGCTGGACCTAATAAATGCAATTTTGGTTTTAAAGAAATAAAGTATCTTGGGTATATTTTAGGCAACCAATTAAATCCAGGGTTGAAGCAATAGTTATTATGCCTTTCCCTGAAACTTAAAAGAATTTCTTTATGGTGAAGAATTTATCTTGCAGACATACCACATGCCACTTGAATTTCTTTGTGGTATGAAAAATAAGAACGACAGGTTGTTCAGGTGGCTTGCAGTCATATAGCTTTTTAATTGAATATATAAAAGGATCTAATAACACTTGCTCAGGTGTGCCAAATTCTGAACTTTATCTTTGTACATATTTAAATATTTTCTTTCCTAAAGTTATATTTTATCTTATTTTATGTTATTTTTTACAGATATCTTCTAACAAATATGAACCAAACTTAGTAGGGGGCTTTGTCAGGTAATAGCAGTACCATCTATTATTTGGTTTGGTGATAGTTTAGAGAGGTGAGTTGGAGTTAATTTCTTCTTCTCCTTCCACTATCTTTGTTTGTTTTCCATTAGGTGACTTCAGTCTTCGTCCTCATTTATCTGGGATACCATTACATATGAAGGCTCCTTCCTACTTTTACCCATCATGGTGTATTTTCTTATTTGGGGTTAATTTTGTTCTTTGCCAATCAACTCTGGCTAAGTAACTATCTAGATTTGTACATCTCTTCATTGATGAACTTGTGAAGTTTGTGACCTCCTACCAACAGTCATTACTACTAACCATCACTTATGATTCACAATAAGAAGCCATTATTTCCAACTTACTTGCTTATAATTTATTTCTGAAATATACGTATATATTGTACATTTATTCTATTCATGTGTTTGTGTTTGTGTTTTTCCCTAAATTTAGTCTTGAGGTAACTGAGATCATGTCCAGCAAATAGTAAATAATTTAAAAGAACTATCGACATGCGGGCCAAACACATCACGTGACCTGATTCATCATAAGGAGCAAGAAATCAAACAAAAGCTTATTAGGAAGTGCGCATCTGTAAAAAATGTGAAGCAATTAGAGACCGATGGCATAAAAGGGCCAATGCAAGAAACAAGAAAGAAGACACACCTGGAAGCAGGTGAGGAAGCATATATCTTTTGCAACCCTGTCTCCATCAGGCACCATTTTCCCCCACCTCGTGGTTTTCTTGTTGAATCCAAGTCTACTTACAGTGAGCCTCTTAAGTCCTCCTCCAACCCTATTCTACACCGAAGCCATCTCTCCTACAAAATAATGTGCTCTGTCATACAGATGTTCTTATCAGTCACGAAAATTCGTATTCTTTTGCTAAAACTTCCGACTTTCATTTCAAGGCCAGTGTTTCAATCATCTTGCCTTGCTAGTGCAGTGTTAACATTAACATTGAATAATAGGTGCTATTCTTGCTGGAAGTAGTATGCCCAAGGCATCTTTTGGCACCTTCAGTACTCTGCCTTGTCCTAGGCTTGATATCCTGTGCCTTTTCTAGTCTTAATTCGTAAACCTCTCCGTTACAGAGGGAACCTTAACTGTTGCTTTCACCCTTGATTGTGCCTTCATCAACAAGGATACTTCATTCTTTGCCTCGTCCCTGTACTTTGATTATTACAAAGGAATTGCTACCTGTTAGATTGCCATTCTGATTGTTGCTAATGTAAATATATGTAAGTTGAAGCTATCCTAAATTATTTATCTTCAACAATTCCTTGATGAGTAGAGCCCTCAGCTCAGTAAACGTCCCCACCCTTTATTTTGCGTTTTTCCTGTTCAAATAGCAGTGAGGTCCCAAGAGTTCATCTGGTAAGTAAGTAATTATCTTTCCGAGTCCAAACATGATTAGAAATTAGTGTTTTCCCAGGTAAAAACATGAAATTGGAGAGTTTGCCTTAGACCTTACAATCCGCAATGTAAAATTGGTGACCTTATGGCCAGATCTCACAATCTGTAACACTGCATCTTGAATTCTTGCCCCTTGCAACTTACCATTATCAGCGACCAGCCGTGCTAACGCTGGATGCAAGACTAAACAATTCTAGAGTAAATCAGCAAGCACACAATCGAGGAGTTCCACATTGTAAGTACAGTGGGATATTTTACTTTATTTTAAAATAGGAAAATAAAATCGTGACTGGAAATAGTCTTAGAGAAACGATATGCCACGTGAATGCCCAAGAAATAGTTGTGGTAAGAAGATTGCATTGATAATCAACACAATAGTTTTATTCGCTAATGCATGTTACCCTACATGTTTTCATGTTAGGATAGCTAGAAAGTGAAGTGCAAAGAATCTAATTTCAGGGAAATATCGAAAAATTTACATTCGGGTATTCTATTTGTGAATAACTCTAAAATTACACAAGGAGGGACTTCTTTTCAAAATTGTTTGGATGCCCTCTTAATCTCCCACACCGCTGTTACATTAACCCGTGGATTCGAGCAGAGTAACCGTTCTCGGGTCACATGCCAGAGGTCTGAGTAGAGTAAGCAAAGTTTGTACACACGTGATCCAGCCAAACAATTGTCTGTGCATGGTAAAATTAAGATTGTTCTTACATTGGGTTGGAAGGAAAATACTTATTTTCAGTGTAATAATTGTTATATACAAAATACGCACATTTGCTTCAGCTTAAAAGGATAATTTATGTCTCTCAGAAATAAACATAACCTATTCATTCTTATAACCATTATTAAAAGTATATTGCTAAGACGACTGTATGCTAAAACCCAAATTCTGTACCCATGCGTAAACCTTACCTCCGCCGCTCCAGTGTCCAAGTGTCTCTCACCCCATTTTATTTTTAGTTTAGATTTTTTTTTATCTAAGCTTTATGGTACGTCCTTTTCAAAGTGTTACAACACTCCTTGAGTTCCCGAACCTAACCTGTATTTAGACTCCCCACAAAATTCCTTCCCACAAGGAAGCCAAATCCCAACTTCGGCCTTACGAATATCTAAAAAAAATTCACGCTACAGCTGGCCTTGACCATGTTGGAAATAAAAACCATATTAACCGGAAATCAGTTCCCCGTGAACAACCCAGGCCCTGCGAGGTGAACCCAAAACCTCAAACTTTCGGGAACGGGCAGACAGTCCCGGAAGCACATTTCAGAGAATTTTTGTTTCCTTTTCATGCCTTAACCGGCCTCGTCCGTGCGTGAACAAAACCCCAAAATTACGCTCATTTGAAAACCTCAAACTTTCGGGAACGGGCAGACATTTCCCGAATCAGATCTCGGAGAAAATTCTTTTTTTTTTTTTACGCTATAGGCTGCCTCGTGTGCGTGAATCAAATCCCAAAAAAGTTCATTTAGAACAAAATTACGTCTTACGAGACATCCTTAGAATGCTCAACACGAAGGAATCATTCATAACAAGCAAATTATGTCCTAATGACAACCGCCCCCGCCAAATTTGAATTTTATGCCATTCTTTGAACGCCTTTTTTACTTAACGCTCGATTCACATAGCCAAGCCTAACCAAGGGTACCTCTAGCTGTTCTTACTGAACCTCCTTACAGCCAACCCCCTCCTTTTTTTCTCTCTCTCCCCTACACCACCTCCAATCCCAGCATCTTGCAAGCCGAGTGCTATAAGGCATTTACTGGAATTGGGAAGGGGATGGGATTGATGTGACAACACTTCTTTGGCTAGGTCTAAGAAAAGGTAGCTGCGTAAAGAAAGAGAGGCAGGACAAACAAGAAAGAAAGGATAAGAGGGAAGAATAAGATAGACTGGATAGGATTGAACGGGAAGAAAAGCAGAGGGCCCATGAACTTCAGTTGACCCAAGCTGGTGCTGGCAGTCTCACTCAGGCCCCCAGCATGCACTCACTCGCCCAGGTTTACACCTTCATGCCCAAATGGTCCGAGGCTGAACCTGAAATGTGGCTCAATTCGGTGGAAAGGGTGCTTAGTACAAAGCCACTCTTTCCCGCCGAAGTCTCTCTACTCATGGGAAAATATCTTGGAGGAAAGGGCCTGGTGGCCTTCACACCCCCCGTGAGGAGGCTTAAGGAAAGCTTGAAGTGCAGAAGGCGATTGTTAAGGTGAGTGAAATCACCCCAAAACATTGGAGAGAAATGGATACTTTATTTTTTGCCTCGTCCCTGTACTTTGATTATTACAAAGGAATATTACCTGTTAAATTGCCATTCTAATCTTCTGATTGTTGTTAATGTAAATATATGTAAGTTAAAGTTATCCTTAATTGTTTATCTACGACAATTCCTTGATGAGTAGAGCCCTCAGCTCAGTAAACATCCCCACCCTTTATTTTGCATTTTTCCTGTTCAAGTAGCAGTGAGGTCCCAAGAGTTCATCTGGTAAGTATATATATATATATATATATATATATATATATATATATAATATATATATATATATATATAGAGAGAGAGAAAGAGAGAGAGAGAGAGAGAGAGAGAGAGAGAGATACATATATATATAATATATATATATATATATACTATATATATATATAGTATATATATATGTGTGTGTGTGTGTGTGTGTGTGTGTATGTATGTTTATAGTAAAGTCTTCACCTAGGGAAGCGCTAATTTCTGGGCATGTTTAGGCTCAGAAAGATAATACTTACCTTACCAGATGAACTCTTGGGACCTCACTTGCTACCTTGAACAGGAAAAAATGCAAAATAAAGGGTGGGGATGTTTACTGAGCTGAGGGCTCTACTTCATCAAGGAATTGTCGTAGATAAACAATTAAGGATAACTTTAACTTACATATATTTACATTAACAACAATCAGAAGATTAGAATGGCAATTTAACAGGTAATATTCCTTTGTAATAATCAAAGTACAGGGACGAGGCAAAAAATAAAGTATCCATTTCTCTCCAATGTTTTGGGGTGATTTCACTCACCTTAACAATCGCCTTCTGCACTTCAAGCTTTCCTTAAACCTCCTCACGGGGAGTGTGAAGGCCACCAGGCCCTTTCCTCCAAGATATTTTCCCATGAGTAGAGAGACTTCGGCGGGACAGAGTGGCTTTGCTACTAAGTACCCTTTCTACCGAACTGAGCCACATTTTAGGTTCAGCCTCGGACCATTTGGCATGAAGGTATGAACCTGGGCGAGTGAGTGCATGCATTGCTGGGGGCCTGAGTGAGACTGCCAGCACCAGCTTGGGTCAACTGTTCATGGGCCCTCTGCTTTTCTTCCCGTTCAATCCTATCCAGTCTTTCTTGTTCTTCCCCTCTTATCCTTTTCTTTCTTGTTTGTCCTGCCTCTCTTTCTTTACGCAGCTACCTTTTCTATACATATATATATATATATATATATATATATATATATATATATATATATATATATATATATATATATATATATACAGAGAGAGAGAGAGAGAGAGAGAGAGAGAGAGAGACACAAAATATTTGAGCAATAGCGACGGCAGCAGGCTTCAACTGCATTAGATATATTGCTCTGACAATTTAATGCAGCGCTACGAGAAGGAAAAGACAAAAGCGTTTGCCCGCCCGAAAATGTTTTGTGTTCGGATTTCTCAAACCGTCTGCCCCCCCAATTTCATCCGCTATCTCCCCCCGCCTCCGACAAAAAGTTCGTCGATATCACACATACGCACACCCACACTCAGATACAGACACACACATACACACACACCCACTCGCCGCGTGTAAAATCGCATTCCGCTTTGAAGGCAACCAACCATGACGCAAGAATAAAAAAAATTCTGAACGGCTGAAAACATCAATGCGAAAAAACATCCCCCCCGCGAGAAAACATTTTCACAGACGACATAAAAACATGAAAAAGCGAGAGAGAGAGAGAGAGAGAGAGAGAGAGAGAGAGATGAAGAGAAGAGAGAGAGAGATTATATACGTCTTCGGGACATCTCACATCGCTACTCAGTGGTGAAGTACAGCAGATGGATATATTGAGGCATTGTTTATATCTTTTTTATGTGGAACAACAGATGATTTTATTGTAGCCATAACCTTATAATAGGTAATAAAGTAAATAAATACAAAACACACACACGCACGCTCTCTCTCTCTCTCTCTCTCTCTCTCTCTCTCTCTCTCTCTCTATATATATTATATATATATATATATATATATATATATATATATATATATATATATATATATATATATACTGTATATATAAAACGTAACCAAGATTATTAGGCTCAAAGTAATTATAATCAGAACGCATTAGCGAAACAAACACAAAAAACTCGACTAACAGACGATGAAAGGAGGACACGAGATAATGGGTATCGGGTCCAGATCGTCCCAGCCATTCCAAGAGACAGCAGAATCAATGTTAACAACAAGGATTTCATACGAAGGACCAGTGCTGAACCTGAGACAAAATGCACTTTCACTAGACATAAGATTATATCCTCGCCTCGACTACACAAACGTTGACGGAGCCTTACGACTCCGATGACACGTCAGAGTGCTAAAGATTAATACCTACAGTTCATTAGAAGGTCATTTGGCCAACGTTTGTTTAAAAGGTTACTAGTTAAAAACTTATGCCCCCCTCCTTCTATAGAGAGGGCAGAAGAGAGTAGAAAAGGTGACCAGCAGAACACAGAAAGAAGGCGGCAGTAGGGGAGTGTCGAGTTATCTAAGGCCCCACCGAATTAGTCGCGTGCGTCCAAAACGGCTAATTGCCTCTCGATCAACTGTCATAATCCAAATACGAGTGGCCCATACGGCGCATGAGCGTGGCTGGCGTCAGATGTGTTACCGGTCCCGGACCGGACGCGTAAAGAACCAAACGTTTTGTTTTTATCCGCAGTTGGACGCGCGTCTCCGAGATGGGGTCCACATGAAGGAAGAATTTGAGGCACACCCACAACAACCTGCACTTGAACCACCTGCCCAACTTTGAGTTATAATCGAATGTGATGATTTGTGGTTATGATAAAGGATTCAAATATTTTTTATTTTATTATATTCTAATCGATATATTTATGTAAACACCTTTGTTTCAGAAGTTGCTGTATCCCAGTAGTGTTTACTTCACAGGCAATCTACACATCTGATTTTTTTATTGAATAAAATAAAGTGCATTTTTACAAAGTTTGAAATCAGTACTCCTTACCTCAGAGTTACTACAAGTCTCTCTTCCGATTATATTGATTATCTGTAACTGGTATAAAATTTTGATATGCGAGATATATTCCCCTCGTGAATTAAGTCAAAGGTTTTCGGCAATATTATATATAAATAAAAACAACTTGTCTGGATGCTGTCGTAACCTACGAAAGTGTTGCATATTCTCCACTCTCCTCGTTCTAAATTTGTCACGAGTCTAGATTTTCCTATTGTTCAACACTTCTAATTTGGTTGACAGCAATGAGCCACAGAGCAAAAACTCGCACGCTCCCTCCATGACAGCAAGTGCTGCTGAACTGTCAGTCTTGTAACCGTCACTTACTGCCCATCACTCGTTTGTCAGGTTAGGCCATACACGCTTACAGACGGACGAGGCTGCTTTTGCCTGTGTTGGACGCACACAACGAATTCGGTGGGGCCTTATGCTAAGGTCACACATTCATGTATCAGCGCACGCACGCCCACGCATAAGCAGAAATTGGTAGTTGGCAACAGCTTACGTCAGTAAACCGTAAATGTAACGTAAACATGTAAAACTGTAGACGTACGGTGTCGGGTCGTCCGGGTTCTAAGCTCTGCCCACTAGGGTGCCGTAGCCCGCTCCAGTTTTGCAATGTTCAAAACAAGTCGTGGGTGGTCACGCCAAATGTCACCTGACGTAGCTCCAGGCATTGCACATGGGACCCACGGTGACTACTGCAGCGTAGGCACTAGGGTCACCTGCATTGTTTGCCGTCGTTGTTTTCTTTCCGCTGTGAAGCACGTGGGCCTCCTAATTGCTCTGTAGCCTACTGGGAAACTGATTCGCACATTTACAACCCTGTACGACATGGCAAAGGTCAGGTCGGCGCTCTCAGGTCACCTGTTGTTTCCGTCTCCCGAGACCAGCAGTTTCCTCCAAGTACTCTCCACAACGCCCTTCAAGATGCCGAACCTAAAACGACCTTCTTTCGGCCAGTAGTAGACTCCTACAGCCACTCCTGCAGACACTCAGGTCGAGGAAATGTCATCTTCCACTTACAGGAGTCGGAGCTGGATGAGATACAGAGTGATGACAGCGACACGTAAGACGACTGACGGATAGGGAGCAGTGGATATTGAACATATTCTACTTCCTCAAGCCCCATCGTCCGTCAGAAGAAGCCCAAGATGTTGGGACTGCCAATGGTATGTATGTTACAATGTCTGACTTAGTTTTTTTTATTTGTTGAAAATATACAATATTTCACAGTACATGCAGAATTCTACCAAAGTGAATTTACAACCTGGATTTTCAGAATGCAATATTTTTACATTCTCTCATACATGATCCATCATTTTACAGTCTGCTTTGTTTACAGGCCGGCCATTTTGTACCCTACAGCCCCACAACGGTGGACGTGGTAACGACGTGAAGTTGACGTATACATAGAACGTTACACTATCGGCGTTCCAGGTAGACGTCCGACCTTGCTTTCTTTGCGCGTACAATTGCGGCGCAATTTACGGTGCTGGCTTTACGTCCGTTAGCCCGTGTCCTGTTTACCAGCTGTTCAAGGTAATTTCACCTCGATGATGCCCACGATCCACATACGTGGGCATACGCCATCGTGATACGTGAATGTGTGACCCCAGCATTAGCTAGTTAAGGTGTGTGTGACAGGTGCGACCAGACGTAAATCGAGTGACATTGCAAACCCTGATAATTAAAAGACAAACATATAGTTTGTTTGTTTGTATTGTGTTTTTACATTGCATGGAACCAGTGTGGTTATTCAGCAACGGGACCAACGGCTTTACGTGGTTCCCGAACCACGTCGAGAGTGAACTTCTATCACCTGAAATACACTTCTCTAACACCTCAATGGAAATCTCGAGAATTGAACTCGCGGCCACCGAGGTGGCAGGTCAAGATCATACCGATAACGCCACTGCGGCGCTACAAAAGGTGTAGTGCTCGTTAAGGAAAAAAATGTACCCAAATTCAAAGATTGAAAGAAGTTTTTAAGATTTCAAGGACAAGAATGAATGTATTTAAGGAACACTCTTATTCATTTTCCCAAGATTACAGCATGAGTGTGAAAGATAGCTAACCTCTGCACGAAAGACAAGAAACACAAGTACCACTCGAGTTACATTGCCTTAGACTGATTCCCAAAACAGTAAAATGGTGGATGCGTAATGGGATGAACTTTCAGCCTACAAGTGATGATTATAAACAAGACTATCAAGGAAAAGTGAAGCGTTCCCTTACAAAGACAGTGAAAAACTTCACTCTGAGAAGCAGACAGTTTCCCTGAAAGAATAAATCAGACGCGGGTTACCCAATTAAGAAAGAAGAAATTCAAGAAAATGCGCAGTTCGCCCAGCGGCAAAGAGAAAATTCAACGCATCCCCGTTGACATAGAGAGGAGTCCAACAGAAGGACGTGACCTGTCCATGGCCACCAAGAGAGGAGGCTTGGCCAATCATCTGTGACGTCATCACTTGTAGTGCTACCTGGGCCATACCAGTGATTCACTGTTGTTACTTCCCCCCCAGTTCTTACCAAAATCTGTTTGTATTTATACTCTATTTATTCATATTACTGTCTTATCTTTTAAAATTCTCAACAATCCTGCTTTTATTTATTCATTTTAGGTACGTGCCAATAAATAACAATTGACTTCCTAGACTTCTTAATGAAGCAATACCATTAAAAATCTATATGAGTGTGCAATTATTTTGAAGATAATCGATATTAAAACAATTTGGTTTTTATTTTTTCT
>NC_087200.1:48911794-48926897 GCF_015104395.2 Macrobrachium nipponense
AAAATGTTTTCTCGCGAGCGCATTATGTTTCAGCTGTCAGAATTTTATCTTGCGTCATGGTTGGTTGCCTTCAAAGCGGAATGCGATTTACACGCGGCGAGTGGTGTGTGTGTGTGTGTATGTGTGTCTCTGTATCTGAGTGTGGGTGTGCGTATGTGTGATATCGACGAACTTTTTGTCGGAGGCGGGGGGAGATAGCGGATGAAATTGGGGGGCAGACGGTTTGGAAATCCGAACACAAAACATTTTCGGGCGGGCAAACGCTTTTGTCTTTTCCTTCTCGTAGCGCTGCATTAAATTGTCAGAGCAATATATCTAATACAATTGAAGCCTGCTGCCGTCGCTTTTGCTCAAATTTTGGTTTTGCTCTCTCTCTCTCTCTCTCTCTCTCTCTCTCTGTATATATATATATATATATATATATATATATATATACTATATATATATATATATATATATATATATATATATATATGAATAATTATCACATCAAACCGTGATCCATTTATATATCAATTCAAGCTACAAATGTCCTTAATATCTAAATTCACTTCTTTACCTCCCAAATGATATATTTTCATATATGTACCGAAGGGGAATAATTTTTTTAATTGATAATAATTTCGTCCCCCCATGGGATCGAACCACCGTCCAAGTGGACGTGGGGACGAAATCAGGACAGTCAGTGACGCTATCCAATCAGCCAACAGAGACGCTATAAGTGAATTTAGATATTAAAGGACATTTGTAGCTTGAATTGATATATAAATGGATCACGGTTCGATGTGATAATTATTCATAACAAAAGGCTACGTGCTGTCAAACGCTCGAATTGGCCAACATGGTAGACGGGGTTTCATATCGATTCTAATTACGAAAGCACCCAGATCGAGGGTGATTTGTAAGGTCAGAATCGATATGAACTTATAGCGTCTCTGTTGGCTGATTGGATAGCGTCACTGACTGTCCTGATTTCGTCCCCGTCCACTTTCACAGTGGTTCGATCCCATGGGGGACGAAATTATTATCAATAATTCATTCCCCTTCGGTACATATATGAAAATATATCATTTGGGAGGTAAAGTGAATTTAGATATTAAAGGACATTTGTAGCTTGTATTGATATATAAATGGATCACGGTTCGATGTGATAATTATTCATAACAAAAGGCTACGTGCTGTCAAATGCTCGAATTGGCCAACATGGTAGACGGGGTTTCATATCGATTCTAATTACGAAAGCACCCAGATCGAGGGTGATTTGTAAGGTCAGAATCGATATGAACTTATAGCGTCTCTGTTGGCTGATTGGATAGCGTCACTGACTGTCCTGATTTCGTCCCCGTCCACTTTCACAGTGGTTCGATCCCATGGGGGGACGAAACAAATTATTATCAATTAAAAAATTCCCCTTCGTAAAATATAATGAAAATATATCATTTGGGAGGTAAACGTGAATTAGATATTAAAGGACATTTGTAGCTTGAATTTATATATATATAGTATATATATTATATATATATTATATAATATATATATATATATATATATACTATATATATATTCAGATATATATATATAATATATAATATATATATATATATATATATATATATATATATATATATACATATATATATATATATATAAATGAGGTAATATATATATAGATATATATATATATATTACATAATATATACATATATATATATTATATATATATATATATATATGATAATATATATATATAATATATATATTATATATATATATATATATATCATATATATATATATACAGAGAGAGAGAGAAGCACAAAAGCGACGGCAGCAGGCTTCAACCTGTATTAGATATATTGCTCTGACAATTCGAAAATGTTTTGTGTCCGGATTTCCCAAACCGTCTGCCCCTCAATTTCATCCGCTATCTCCCCCCGCCTTGGACAAAAAGTTATATATATATATATATATATATATATATATATATATATATATATATATATATATATATATATATATATATATATATATATATATATCTTCGTAAACACAATCAAACCAAAATTGAGGAAGCACTAAAGAAGGGAAGAAGCATCAAGTTGATAAAAAGAAGACTTGGAACAGGGCGCCAAGAGATATTTGCTTGAAAGGATGGAAATGGAAATATTATTAACAAAAGAGATGGAGTGATAAAAACTGCTGAATATTTTTATACAATACTGTGCAATAGTGAGATAGGAAATAACTTTGTCAATAGAAATAATGAAATACCTGAGCCGGTACCAAAAGTAACAGTATGAGAAGTAAAAAAACATTGAAAGTCATGAAAAGAAACAAAGTAGCAGGAGAATATGGTTTGACAATTGATTTAATAATAGATGGATGAGATTTCATTACAGTAAAACTCGCTGCACTTTACACAAAATCTTTACACAAAAAGAATTGTCTATACCCACAGCTTGGAAAAACTATATCGTTATATTAATTCACAAAAAGGGACACACAAAGGACCTGAAAAATTACCGCCCAACAAGTTTACTCTCATTAATAAATAGAATATTTCCAAAGATCACATTAAGACGAATGGAAAGACAGCTAGACTTTAATAAACCAAGAGAGCAGGAAGCTTTTAGAAGCGAGTATTTAACAACAGACCATATCCATGTAATTAACCAGCTAAAGAAAAATTCAACAGAATATGATAAACCACTTGTATGGCATGTATAGACTGAGAAAGCTTTTGATTCCGTCAGAACTTCAGCAGTAATGAAAGCCCTTCAAAAGCAAGGAATAGATGAATCCTATGTTAGAATACTTGAAGATATCTATATGAAAAGTAAAGCAATCCTAAAACTACATAAAAATAGTGAGAAATTCCCGATTGGGAAAGGAGTTAGGCAGGGAGACTCCATCTCTCCTAAATTATTCACAGCGTGCCTAGATGAAGTTTCTAAGAATTTACATTGGGAAAATGTAGGAATTAAATGAATATGAGCGATGGGCCTTTTAAGATGGACGAATTGTTGAAAAGCTTTATTCTTGATGATTTAAAAGTTAAAAGAGTTGCTAAATATTTCACAAGCGGATAGTTTTGTACTGCGATTTGTAATAATTGCATATTTCCGCTAAATACGTCTTTTGTTTTGAACAATGTTTATTTCCATACTTAAGTAAGTTCTTGACTTGTTTTATTGTTATTTGTGACCTCATATTGCTTTCTTGTGTCAGTTGCTTTCTTAAAATTGTTTAGCACCCTGAAGATGACTTTGGAAAAGAAGTTGAAAGTCTTGGTACTTCCTCCTTTCATTTTCACGTGAGGATTTCTTATATACTTCACCCACGGGACATATATAGGGTATATATATATTATATATATATTATATATATATATATATATATATATATATATATATATATATATATATATATATATATATCTTCAAACATTCAGGAATTTCATGCCTGTTTTAAGCTCACTGATTAAAATACTTTATTTTCCTTTGTACTTGTGATAAGATTTCACACCACTCACACCAGCTAAGTAAAGCAGGAGGTGAGACGCCACTCCTCGGTCCATATAGCAGTTAACGACGGCCTACCATGCTCGTCTAAAGGCTCTTTTCTCTCCTTGCTTGGGCTCTCAGGCAGTGGACACCAATCAAAGGCAGTAAAGTTAATGATCAAGCGCTGAAGCTACCCTAAGAAGGAAAATGAGGCAGTGCAGGGAAACGTGTCGTATATAATGCTATATTCCCGCATTCACCTATGAAGGGCATGTATGCTACCGTATGTGAAACGTGACCATACTCGAGGTGACTATGCCCCACCCAATTGGATATGTGACATGAGTCAATGTACGTAAAGCAGACATATTATAATGTGCTGTAAATGACGTGACACTTAACGGAAGTGACCTGACAAGTGGCGGCAGAGCCAAAAGTAGTGTGTGGCATAGCATGTAATAATGACGTATGTATACCATATGTGTAACGTTGTACGTTACTGACTTACATCAACCTCACATTGTCCCCACGTACTGTAAACCATATCTATAAAATGGCCGGCTAGTCGCTGACATAACACTGCAGCATCAACACATACTCCCATCCTGCTTAATTAACATGGAGGATATTGCTGAAATTCCTGAACTTATAGCTATTGCAAGAGAGGATAGAAGAGAAATGTAGCCGTTCATCATTGTATATGTGCACACCACGTTATTGCTGGAGATTGTAATGGTAGCTGCAAACCACACACTGAAGAAAAAGAAGCGGCAAAGGAGGGTGTGAGCATGGCTGTACATGCAAAAAAAGAATGGAGCAAGGTCACTATGATAACCTGATGGAGTTGACAACCGAAACTCCAGACCTGTACAAGAATTTTACCCGGATTGACAGGGCCCTCTTTAATGAAATTGTTAAACGAGTCACACCCTACATTCAGAAGAAATTGATATTTTGGAGGAAACCCATTAAGCCAGACCTGCGTGTTGCTATCACCCTAAGTTTCCTCATCACGAGTGATTCATACAAGAGTCTGCAATACTCATTCCGGGAAGCCCAGAACACCATTAGCTACATTGAACCAGGGACCTGCCGGGCCATAGTTGCTGCCTACGGAGATGAAGAACTGCTGGTGCCACAAACACCTGAAGCTTGGCAGTAGGTTGCAGAGGGTTTTGTGGAATGGTGGACCTTCCCCCATGTAATTCTAGATTTAGATGGCAAACACATCAGGCTCCGTCCTTCCCCGAGGCTGTACGCATTACTTCAACTACAAGAAGATCTACTCCATGCTATTACTTGCAGTTGCTGATGCTTTATACAAGTTCCTATACATTGACATGGGTGCCATTGGATCAGAATCAGATGGTGGTGCATTTGCCTGGACCTGACTTGGGGGAATACTATTGAGACAGGAAGCAAATCTTCCCCAACCTGAGGCCCTGCCAGGTCAACCTAATTTCCTAGTTATTGATGATGCCTTCCCTCGGCAGAATTACCTTATGAAGCCCTACCCCCAATGAGGCCTATCCAAGGAGGAATGGATATACAACTACAGGTTAAATATGACACGCAGGACGGTGGAGAACGCCTTTGGGATTCTGACCAATAAATTCCAAATACTCCACATGGCAATATGCCTGAAGAGTGACCGTATAGACATTAGTGATGGCCACATGTGTTCTGCATAAAATTATAATAAAAAAAAAATGTATGCAGACAAAAAGGAGATCAGGGAAACCCATCACACATACCATCATACCTGGAAGTGGGAGTGACCCGTCACTAGGAGCAGCTCTTCTAAACAATGCCCGGCAACACTGCAACCAGGGATGCATAGGAACAAACAAACAGGCTGGCAGGAGAACATGATTTAGTTGCTTTCCTGTATACTTTATTGTTTAACTCACTGTATTTACTTAAATATCTGTTCATGCATTTACTTCGAATTGCAATATTTACTTAAAGTGGGGCAGATAACAGAAAATCGTGCAAATGATGATACAAGCATCAAATTTGGTACAAGTGTCCTCCAAGGTATATTAATCAAATCTGCCCGATTGGCCAATTGAAAATCCATGATGGGGACCATTTACAAGATGGCCACCAAAATAACCACCCGAAGTAGATGTTTTGGTTAGGAATATTTGTAGTTGTCTGATTTGCATGATCTATGTGTGGATTCCTGTTTTGAAGCCTGCTGAACTATATTTTCCTGTTTAAAAAGCACTCTGAGACATATTTCTCAAGATGACCACCAAGATGTTTGTCTTTCTTTATATAAGTTTTGTCCCAGTACATTTTCAGTTATGCATACCATGCTGCTGTTGCTTGATCAGCTACTGTTCACATATGCAGCAGCAGAGTAATGTGCAGGGAAGCTCTCCTGAGAGCACTTGCATCTTCCTTTGGAAACTTTCTTACAGGAGAACTTTGTCAATTCTTGACAGCTTGCTGCAATCAGTAGTAATGTTGTCCAATGTCTAGATCACGAATCATTGTTGGATACTGGCTGAGATTGATGAATGTTTCAGTAATCTCGTCAGATAGATTCCAAGCCTGGCATGCAGATTTCTTTGCTTTCCCATGGAAGGCAGACACAATGTCACATCCAGTGAATGCGTGAAAGTAGGGGATCCCTCTAGCTTTCTGAAGCCCAATTGCAGAAACTACCTCATGGACTGGAATCCATCGCATATGGGCTCCTTGGCCAAAGGCAATCCACATTTCCTGAAGACCTAGTTTCTGGAGGGATGGTAGTACAGATATTGCTATGACTAGCACATCTGTGTCATTAGCCTTGATGATTATAGAATTGACCCTGTCAGTCGTTGTATCCCTAGCGTGAACAAATATTCGGCTGTCAGCTTCTTCATGACAACATTGGGACACAGCATCCAGAGGCTTCACTGTGTTGCTAATGGCATCCTTTCCTTTTGCGATGATGACTGTGCTTGTCATTTCTGCTTCACACACCTTTTCGGCCAGGAAGTGAAACAGTTCAGTCTTGTTGCTGAGGTCACGAAGGAAGCTTTGCTAGTTTCCTGGTGTCTTGCTTGTTCCTGTCACTCTTCTTCTGATTCCTTTCCCCCTTTTTGACCTCGTCTCTGATTTCAGATTAGATTTCTTGTATATATCAAAGACTATGTCCACCTGCTTGTACCGAACACCATAGGATTCCACCTTTGGGAAATAGGTATGAAAACTATTTTCTTACAAGAGAATGACGAATCAATTTGAAATGTGAACTGACTCTTTTCACTGAATCCTTAATTCAATTGCACAGAACCTACCTCACTCCAAGCGATGAACAGTCACTCGTTCACACCTTGGGCAATGCAGAGTTAATGTTTTTGAATTGCAGAATAAGATGTCTGACACAGAATGTCTAGTTCGTGACCTCCTTATGTGGTTAGTGCCGCATAACACTGTTGAAAGACGTAACCCAATCATCTTTGCTGAACTTAAATTGTTTGGTTCTGTTGCAGGGTTAGGTTTGGGTATCTCTAATCGTCTTAAAATTAACGATCAGATTAAGAAAATAGAAGGATTGCAGCATGAACAAGAAATAATCCTTTCTGAACTCATTAAACAAATTAAATCAATTAACGAACTCACTACGGTCGTAAATGAACATTCAAGTAACTTGAATCAGGTTCAGGATTCAGGATGTTCAATCTTTGCTCGCAACGTTATCATACTATAATACGGCAATGGATCATATATACAATAAAGTTTCTCATTTCATTGAAAAATCCAAAGATAAAGTTTCTCATTTCATTGAAAAATCCAAAGATTACATTGTAACAATCACACTCACTTATTGCTCATCAAAGATTTAACAAGGATTATAGATAATGCTCGTGATAGAGTCAGTTACACTCCGTTAATCGAATCACACAAGCTTGAATTTTATTATAGTTAATCTCGGTGAGTGTAGAGCAAAGTAAAATCATGATCGATGTCCCTTTTGATCCTTCCGACGCGTGGGAACCCTACAAAATTTCTCCTTTTCTTACGTACATGTCGAACAACTCATTTCCAGTTATATCCAATCTGTCTGCCTAGTATTAACTTCCCCTAACAAGGAAACTTTTACGGTTGTCAGATACCTGGAATCATTCGTTGTTACGGAGCCCTGGATAAAAAGGTTTGCACAGCCGACTCATTTGAATTACAGAATATTTCCTAGAATTCATGTGAGTTAGACATAGCACTCAATGGAACTTTGTCCCATATGCGAGAACACTGCTCGAATTTTTTGTACGCATATGACAAGTGTAAGTTCGCTCACAGGCTGAACAACGGAACCTGGCTAAGATTTTCCTCAGAGAAATTCAACGTCGTTTGCCCAGATGGTTCAGCAGCGGCATACCATCTTTTCATCACGGCAGACGGATGTGTGGGGATGATGACCGACTACACCGTCCATGGAATAAGCACGATCATCTGGGGTAAAACATATTTCGCAAACTATACCCGGGGGACCACCCATATAGCAGCACTTCCTCTCCCATACAACCCTTCCGCCGCTAAAACAATACAAAATTTGGATACTATGGATCCCATACATCCTGTTTTCGCGTTTGAAGAAGCCACATTCTACTTCTAGCCTTGTGTATGTGCATGTTAGTGATAATAATCGTCACGAACGTATTCGTTTGGACCAACCAAGGAACGTCAGTAAAGATCAAGACAGGTTGCCTTGGGCTTTAAAACCCTGGGACACAGGGTCACGTAAAACTGATCACTTTGCATGGTCAGTCGACTTGTTTTGTGCTCGAGAATGGATGAAAAGTGTATTAGTATTTGGCTGGCATGTAATGTAGTTTGTGTTAATTCAGATGTATCCCATATACCATTGCATTTAAAAATAATTTCTGTGAATCCAAACAAACTCTAGCAGTGCATCAGTACGCACCACGTAAACCTATATATGAGTGTGAATCTTTTATTTAACCATGCATATGCAAGATATGTCTCTCATTTCTCACAAGGGTACCATTGAATTTCGTTCTTATATATATTATCATATATGCATATATAATTCTACCTACACATGTATGGATAGTCATGTAAAACTACTAGAAATGCATTAGAATTTCTAAATATCCAATCTATTCTGCAAGTTGTTTCATGATTTGAAACTGTATATCTCCTTTTATTGCTGCAGAACATGCATTATCTTTTGTACACATTTCAGCACATGTATTATCATTTATATACATTTCAGCATGTGTATTATACAGCAATATCAATATCTATATTCTTAGGTTAACCATGTGACCACATTTTGTTTAAGAATATTATTTGCAATCACATTAATGAGTTGGACCTCATATGTATTTTCCTTGCGCAGTGGCCGGGCACTATGAAATAGAATTACACACAAAAATGGAAATGCATCTTATTTCCATTATAAAAATATCGTTATGTCTCTATATCATGTCCACTCAGGATGGGTGCAAATACTGAATCATTATGTTTCTTATAAACAAGTGTCTCATCATTCTGCTGGGTCTACACGACCAAACTCTCATGAGAATCTAGATCAAGCATTGAATCATTATTCTTTCTCATGACCTCAAAAGTCATGTGTGCATGTTAGTTTGTACGTGTCACTTTTTCCTCAGATCAAATTGAGAACTTTGTACTCACTCTCTTTTGATCTCCCATCTACTTAATTAAGAATCCTCCAAAGAGCTCATACCTCTAAGATGAGTCTCGACTTGTAAATACTTAGAAGTATTCTTTATACTTCGATGTGTTTTAAAGAACCTTGAAGAATACCAACTATGAACGGAAGTGAGAAGACGACCCCAGTCCCCTACTAGAAACGGCCATCAGAGAGAGAGAGAGAGAGAGAGAGAGAGAGAGAGAGAGAGAGAGAGAGACGCTAATTATGTACCTCGAATATCAACCGCTATTCACGACTGTGAATCAGAGATACCTCTGGCGGACCGCTTTCCTGTATATCGTAGAAAGCTGGTCAAAGCCATAATACATTTACCATAGAACATGAAAACAATGAGTGCCTTCCTTTCCTAGACGTGTTAATCACCAGATTCAACCAGCACTTCGCCACTTCTGTCTTCTGGAAGCAAATGTATACTAGTCTTGGTTCAAATTTTCACCGTTCGTATTTTTACAATTTTAATCTTGACAGTATTGCTATGATATTGCACAGAGCCTTTTCTCTCTCTTCAGACTGGCTCTCTTTTCATAATGAGGTTGCGTTCCTGAGACAATATTTTCAGAATTATTGTTCCCACAAACCTATATTTGAGAAATACTTTTAAAATTCTTTACTAATAAATTCCAGCCAGAAATTCATGCACCTACTGTTCTTAAACTTGAATTTTATGTTACTGTGCCTTTTATATATGAAAACAAAATTTTAACTACATTAAGGCAGACTTTAAAGAAATACTTTTACTGTATTTATCGCAATCCCGTTCTAGGAATTCAAGAACACTTGGATCTCTCTTTAACCTAAAGACACTGCACCCAACCTTCTGCGTCCTATGGTGGTGCACAAGTATACATACCCGAATAAATTGGATTGGTAGTTCTGTAATTGCAAGGTCAAAAGATGTCTTATTACGAAATCTTTTAGAATCTGCTTTAATACAACTTACGTCTCATTGTAATTTCAATATTAGCCGTGGCCTGTTTCATTTAGACCCTTGTATTTGTAACATGTTTAAGAATGACCTCAAAGATATAATTACAGACTTAAATAAAAATGAGTTGCCTTAGAGATATTTTCGTTGTGTATGTGTTGTGAATATGTATTGTGAATATGTTTTTTGTTTACCAAAGTTCTGAATAGCTGTCAACTATAATAATCCTTTAATTGTCTTGCCCTTGTGTCTGAGCAGTTTGTCTTAAACTTTTAATTGTAACCATGTTTTCGCTTGTTTGGGAGGATTACTCATCTTCCAGGTGTGTCGGATTCTAGGTACTAATCTCTTTATAATCCCTATCTGTCATTTTTACGACCTTTCGAGTATCGTAATTTTCTCATGTATGTCAGTTCATCTGCTAAGTAAAGGACGTTTGAACGCCGAAAGATCTCGCGGAAACTCCGTTGTTTATTTTCCTTTTGTGGCATATAACTTTATTTATGGATTTATCACGTTCCTAACTTTCGTGATTCAGTTGATATATATATATATATATATATATATATATATATATATATATATATATATATCTATATAATCTATATATATATATATATATATATATATATATATATATATATATATATATATTATATATATATATATATATATATATATCTAAAAATCGGGTCCACAAGCAACCAGCTCTCACCCAGTTTGGAACTCCGCACCTGCGGGCTACCCCCTTGCCCATGCATGTGCCTACGTACCCCACGTGGCCAGGCTTGGACCCTTACCTGACGCCCTTGGAGTGAATTTCCTTCCTACGTTTGCGCTTTCTACGAAGCAGAATCCCAGCAAGAAGGCAAAATACGGATGTAGTGGCAGTCATCGTACCTTATTCTATATTTCACTCCTCTTATTTTCCTGTGGCTGTGCTTGTGTGATTGTTCATTGTTGCCATCTTCAATCCCCCACAACTGTGCTCCCTTCTTCTAAAAGATACTCTGATTAAAGAACTATGGTTCCTTTGAATGTGGTTTAAAAGTGCTTATTGTTTGATTGACCTCTTGATTAGCAATTGCTAAGAGAATTTACTGAAAGAGGTAAGGTAAGACTTACCTTAAACAAGTCTAAGTGCTGGCAGTCTCACCGCACGTTTCCAACCATTTGTGTGTATTGCACTCGTGTTTATATGATGTCTTGTGTTGCATGTCTTCCAGCTGCATCCTTACCTGCTGTGAGGTGGACCTGCAAATCTCTACACGTGTTCCTGAACACGTGTTCCAGTGCTCCAAGAAGCTGTTTCCAGTACTAGATCGGCCCTGGAGGGTCATTATCGTTCTTGCTAGGGCCTTGAATTAGCATATTAACTAGAAGTGTAAATACATCCCCTGTAAATTAACCCTTTGAGTTATCCTTACAACTTTCCCTTGAATTTTTCATCTGGTCCTCAGCCAACATTTTCTATTTGTGATTAAGGACGTGATTAAACCCAGTGTGCCAGCCCTTCTAGTCTTAAATCTACATATATTATATATATATATAATATAATATATATATATATATATATATATATATATATATATATATATATATATATATGTATATACATATATAATATATATATATATATAATTATGATATATATATATATATATATATATGTGTGTGTGTGTGTGTGTGTGTGTGTGTGTGTGTGAGTGTGTGCGATTTTGAGGGAGGTGGGTGGGTCAATGATAATGCATTCAAGATATACTAACGAGAATTGAATTATTTACCCTCACCAACAAATAAATTGAAGCGTGAAAAAAATTTATTGTTTAGAAACCCCCAGAATAAAAAAGCCAAAAATAATGTGAACTAATATCCGGTAGACGGAGAATTACAACAGGTAATTAAAATAGAACTTTCCATATAAAACTAAGAATTCGTGAGTAGAGGACTTTTAGAGGACTGATACTGAAGGGAAATGAATAAATAATGACACTAAATTCTTTAATTTCGAAATACATCAAAGTACAGTCTCATATCATTGTACAAAAATATATTTTCAGTTTGTTCACCAGTCGGAAAAATTATTTGCAGCATTTGGGGAAACAGAAAACTTTGAAGTTAGCGGTGGATTACGCCAGAGGTCAGCATTAGGAATTTTATATATATATATATATATATATATATATATATATATATATATATATATATATATATATATATATATATATATATATATTTTTTTTTTTTTTTTTTTTTTTTTTTTTTTTTGGTGCTGGTCGTGGGTGTGTTGAGGAAGAGATCAGGAATGAAGTACTGTGGGAGTTGCACCCGATGATCTGGTGATTACAACTGGAGATGAGGAGGACCTACAGCGAAGGTGAACGTGAATGAAATAGAGGTTTTGCTGAGCAGTAGAGAAGATAGAGACAGAATAGTAATGCAAGAAAGATGAGGCTCAATTATAAAATAGGCGGAAAAGTTTAAATGCTTAGGATCTACTTTAAGCCAAGAGGGAGGATATGAGGCTGAGGTTAACAGTAGGATAAAAGCTGCATGGGTAAGCGGGGAGATGTAGCTGGAGTAGTATGTGATAAGAAAATGCCAGTCAAGCTAAAAGTCAAGATCTATAACACAGTGATAAGACCACTGTTAATGTATAGATTGGAAACATGGGCTCTAAGAAGAAAAGAGGAAGTAAAGCTTGAGAGTACAGAAATGAGAATGCTGAGGTGGATTATGGCAATTAAGGGGTTGGAAAATGATGAAATAAGATGGGCAGGATTAGTAAAGATTACAGAGGTGATAAGAGAGTCACGATAGAGATGGTAAGGGCGTGTGCTAAGGAGGGATAAGGAGGAGGGAATGAAGAGGGCAGGGGAAGAACCTGTTTGAGAAAGAAGATTGAGAAGGAGACAGAAAGGTTGGTGGAGGATGATGCCTTTGATAGAAGGCAGTGGAGAAGGTGCATCAGGCAACCGACCCCTTCATATAGGGGTAATGGTGGGAAAGAAGACGAAGAATGCTAATGGAAATGCAATGAAATGTAGGATGTATACGGCAGAAAAATTACAAAGATTTCTTATAGCTAGCAAACTGTAGAATTTATGAAAATAAAGCTCTTACAGTTTTTATTTTATATTTCAAATCATTATTGATGAAAATTTTTCATAGGTTAACTCTAAAACGAGTTATAGCTGAAAATCTAAGAGCATCTGCAGTGCCGGCCATCTTGGATATATGGCGCCATGTAGGACTTCTGCCATATTTTCAGCCTTGTAGTACGTTGTAGTTGACTATATCAGCAATGTATTCAAGGTAGTCACTCTTTCCCTTCATCTAAAATCACACGAAGTGAGACTTTGTGACATCAAGAAACGTTAACGCTACGTTTCTAGAAAACATCTCTCTCTCGCTCTCATATATATATATATATATATATATATATATTATATATATATATATATATATATATATATATATATATATATATATATATAATATATATATCTTACAGGTATGAATTGATGTGTTAGTGAATATATCTTTATTACAGATGTGCTCTATACCATGATACTAGAGACGGGATTCTCTAGACTTCACTAATATAATGTAACAAATGACATTTTGAGTCTAGGAGTGATTACTTAGACTAAGCCAGGAGAGTGGAATGATAACTTAATAGTTTCCTTTGTGGGGCAAACTTGGGTTTTTACTGCTACGACTTATTAATCACTCTGTTCCATTTTATGTCCATCTGCTTTGGGTAATAAATGGTATATTTTTGTATTTATGTGAGCTTAATAGCCTAATGACATGATTGCAGATAGAGGGCACCCGCTGTCAACAGGTAAGGGTTTTCAATTTGTGTAGCTTTGTCAAAAGGGGGGGGGGGATAGTTAGAGTGGTGGCAGCGGTTTAACAAGCTTTTTATACATTTTATAGGCTGTAGGTACGCTAACGAAGAGACAGGTGACTAGTTAGGCATATGTTTTTTGGTAGGAAAAGGGGTTATAATCATGTCACAGGCAACTCGGGGTTCTTTTTGCTGATTCAATGGTTTGGTGTGGTGTTGAAAGCTTCGGGTTACTTTGGTATCTATCTGCATCTCAGTGTTAGCCAGATAGTGATTCGTGAAAACCAGTGTTTTAAAACGTGAGGGGAAAAAGTTAAATTTTTTACATATTAAAGTGTTTCACGAGTGTGGTAAATAGGCTACGCATATTTGCGATGCGTATACGAATTCGGTTTCCAGTCATATGAAGATGTGAGGGTATTTTCAAGTTTTCTTTTCTTGTTTTCTCCTTCTTTATTTTTTCTTATTCTTTTTTGTTTGTGAAACTCGATGGACATTGTAATGATATGAGCAATGGTTTTTGGTTGTTGTGAGTCCTGCCCTGAGAGAGAGAGAGAGAGAGAGAGAGAGAGAGAGAGAGAGAATCTGAGCGTCACTGGGTTGGATCGCTTAGTAAGCGTTTTGCACCTTTTTTCCTTTTTCTATCCCCTCCCTATTTTTTTTTTTCTCATGGGATGATATACTGGGCGTGGGGCGCATTTGTTTTTTGTTATCCATTATTGGAGAAAATTTGTACTAAATTTTTTGGATTGAGTTTGGTATGTATATAAATACATTGATGTTATTGAGATCGGGGAGAACATAAGAGCTTCTGTAAAGAGAAGAAAATGGCGGATGCTAAGAGTACCACAACGCTGTTACATCACGTAACAAATGTGAGTGTGGGCGTGAGCACGTTCAGGGGAATGGTAGATGGTGTGTTATCCCAGCCAGTGCAAATTTTTATTGAAGGTGTGAATAATTATTTAAGCACAAACAAATATAACGGATGATATAGAGGCGTTTAGAGAGGTGAAAGCTTTGCTAGATTTCAATAGAGGCGACCTCTCTCATCGTTGCAGAAGTTTCAATTTGCAAAATGTCGTACCTGGACTGATGTGCAAGTATTTTTGAAAGCAGCTTTAT
>NC_087200.1:48927397-48952397 GCF_015104395.2 Macrobrachium nipponense
GAAAGCAGCTTTATGGCTCAAAGGAACACGGAGATATGGTGAGGGACCTTAGGGGTCTTTATAAAATACTGAAGGGCAGTAATATCCTGGTAGAATATAATTCAAAACTTTTTGACTCAGAGGTAGATTGGGTAGGAAAATTGAAAACATCTAAATGGTTTACAGGAAGTAGTGTCTCACTTGATAACTTACATAAACTGATCCATTTTTTGATGCTCTTGCATGATGTACCGGATGCAATAGTGAATAGCTTTGATGAAAAAATTGAACCTACTTCAGACAAAGAATTACTTTATGCCCAAATTGAGAAACATATGTCAAAATGTCCCACTGTAGATAGTACAATTTTTAATGGGACAGGCCCGGGAGATAGGGTACAAAGAGACAGAATTTTCTCCTCCCCATCTGTGAGCAAAAGTTGAATATAACGAAAAGATCGATCAATCAAAGGCAACAGCAGCTGCACCGTTTTAACTGCAATAAACCAGGGCATCCAAAGAAATTGTGTAGAGTTAGATATTGTGGAATTTGTAAGAGTACCAATCACTTTTGTCAATCTTGTCCATCTCAGACACGGAGATGCGAGGCCTACACCTCAAGTTTCTGGTAATTATAATGTGAGGACTTCCCAGACAGAAGTCCTCACATTATAATTACCAGACGGGTCAAACCAGAGGGCAAATGGATCTGCAAAATTTTTGGAAGTCCGATCAACAAAAAGGGTACAGGTGATTATACATGCCATTGTGGTCTCGTGGGGGACACCCCAGACCCCAGGCCTATAGTTTATGGAACAGTAAGGGAAGTGGATGTCCCGATAATTATAGACTCAGGAGCGTCTATAAATTTAATGGACTATAATTTGTATCAATCCATGTTTTCCAATTACTCTTTGCAACCCTCAATGGAGACGGTGTGTGATGTGCAAGCCCATAGATTAAATACCCTAGGTTGTGTTCAAATACAGTTTACTCTTGGTGACTGAGTACTAACAGAACCATTTTTGGTAATGAAAGGAATTGCGTTGGGCAACAGACTTTTGCTGGGTCATCCTGCATGTAGGAGACACAAGATTTCGATCCATGCAGGTATTAATGGGATAACAGTCGGAATACCTGGTGTTTTTCTTCCTAATGGGGACATGATTAGAATGAAGGACATGGAGATTATTGAAAAAGGAGATGTGCTTGGTGATAATAATGGCGGGGATTCTATCGGAGTTCACGACGATAACGATTGTGGTGATGATATTATGGATGGGGATATTGATACTAATATTGATGTTATTTCTAATACTAACAATGCTGGGGATGATACTGAGCGTGGTAATGTGTATGGGGTGGTGGAAAGGGGAGATACTAACCACAAATATAGAGGTGTTTTATCCAAGGATATTGTGTTATTACTTGGTTCAAAGATTATGGTAAAAGTCAAATTGAGGGAAGTGAGAAAACCTACGGATGTGTGTGTTATTGAAAATAGCGAGAGGCTTAGAGGGGTTATTAGCATGGCATCGGTGAACAGTGTATCCATGGATGGGACCACATGGTTGGAGTTACTAAACTGTAATGAAACAGTTAGGAGATACCAGAGGAATACATATATATTGGATTTCCAAGATTGGAGTCGTGATACTGGTTCAGTGGCTATCGTAGAGGGGAAACCTGAGTTTTCAGAGGCAGAAATGCAATCAAGGAAACGAATATTTAGAGAACATTTAGCTAATGCGGATTATAGTGAACATGTTGAAGCAATAAGCAAGCTCTTGGCAGAATTTGGGGATACGGTAGCCTTACAAAGTGATAAATTGGGGTTGACTAATGTGTTAGGGCATAAGGTAAATTTGGAGAGTGGCACAAAACCTATTTATATTCCTGCATACCGCATACCTTTCAAAATCAGAGGACAGGTAGAGAAAGAGGTCAATAGATGGGAAGAAGAAGAAATCATTAGACCTAGAGTGTCTCCTTACAACTTTCCCTTGCTAGCGGTGCCTAAGAAGGACGGTTCTGTCTGCGTATGCATCGATTTTAGATGTTTAAATGAAAAGACGATCCCTGACCGCTATCCAGTTGCGTGCATACCAGATCTTTTTGTTGAAATCGGGGGACATAATATTTATAGTTCAATAGATTTGGCACAGGGTTTTTTGCAGGTCCCTCTTAGTGAAAGTAGCAAGGAATATACCGCTTTTTCAGTGCCCAAGGGACACTATGAATTTAAACGAATGCCTTTCGGTTTATCGGGCAGTCCGATGACCTTTACCAGGTTGGTAAAGGAAGGGGTTAGAGTAAATGACAATAAAGTCAAAGCAATAGCGAATTTTCACAACCCCAGATCAATGAAAGAGATTAAGTCATTCCTGGGTATCGCCAGTTTCTTCAGGAGGTTTGTGAAAGGGATCTCTAATATAGCAGCTACCCTAACAGATGTATTGCGGGAAGACGTCAATTTCAATGAAAGGCACCCCAGGCGGAGAGTTTTCAGAAGCTCAAGGACGCGCTAATGAATCCCCCAGATTTTAGCAAACCTTTTCCATTAGTGACTGATGCAAGCCAGGAAGGTATAGGTGCTTGCCTTATGCAAAAGTTTGATGGGAAATTCCATCCTATAGCCTTTTATAGCAGGAAGTTCAGGACAAAGGGCAGCAACGAGAGATCAATGACTACCATAGATAAAGAAGCCTTTGCAATTGTGTCAAGCTTGTTTCATTTTAAAATGTTACTGATGGGGAACAAAGTAGAAGTCCTTACAGACCATATGCCATTATTAGATCTTATTAATAAGCCCGATTTGTCGCCTAAAAGAGCTCAATGGTTTTTGACTATCAGAGGTTTTGATGCAAAGCTCAAATATATAGAGGGCAAATTAAACGTAGTTGCAAATGCTCTTAGTAGAAGCTTTCATAACACAGAAGAATTCCAAGTCACGCAAGTCACTAGCGAGGCTATACAATGGGATATATCTCTCATTGAGCAAAGGCAAGATGAAGACGAGATTCGAGTAGACGCGAAAATGTTTCTTAGAGGGGAATTAGTCAGGAAACGTTATAAGTTGCCTTTTTCGGGTTTGGAGTTACAAGGTAATCTATTGGTTAGGAAAATTAAATATAAATTGAGAACCAGTGAAAGTAAAGGAGATACGACACAGATCATAATTGCGAAAGTCCTAATTCCAGTGGTTTTTGGACGGTAGTCCACACTTGGGAATAGAAAAAACGTATGATGAGGTTCATGCTAAATACATTTGGAAAAACATGGGGAAAGATGTGGACAATTTTGTGAGAAATTGTACAGTGTGCAACGTATGTAAGCCTACAAGAATAATTTAATGCAAATTAGGATCGTATCCTATACCGAGTAGACCTTTTCAGAGAATACATATGGATATCCTGGGGAATTTTTGTGAGTCTAGGTATGTGAACAAGTACTTGTTAGTAATTATAGATAAACTCACAAGGACAATAGAAATTTTCCCACTTAAGCATAAAACGGATGAAGAAGTAGCCGTAGCATTTTTCAATGGTATCGTTTGCAGATACGGCTCACCCGAAGTTCTATTGACCAACAATGGTAGAGAATTTGTGAACAAAACTTTGGAATGTTTAGCGGAAGTCATGGGTATACAGAAAGTAACAATTATTACATACAGACCTGAGGCTAATGGGTTGTGTGAATGAGCAAATAGGAAAGTACTTGAGGCTCTCAGGAAAACTGTAGGTGGTAATGATAAGAATTGGGACAGATATGTTGATGTTGTTAGACATAGTATTAACACTATGGTTAGGGATTCCATTAAAATGTCTCCATTTGAAGCTTTGTTTAGTTGCCCAGCACGAGGCACATTTGATTTGCTAACTATACCTCATCATGGGGAGGATATGATCGAGGCGTTGGTATCCACAGCGAGAGAGAGACATGCTTGTCTCAGCCATAATCTCGAATCCACAACCAGAGAGATGGTACAGAAAAGTATTAGTAAAACATCTGATCCCAAGATCAATGTTGGAGACAAGGTATTTTTAAAACTTAACGTGAGAAATGAACTGAACTACAAATTAGGCCCGAAGTTTGAAGGTCCTTTTAAAGTCATTGAGGAGAAAATTGGAAACAGATTTGTAGTCTTAGAGGAAAAAACAGGTCAGTCGAGGTTAACACATATCTTGAAATAGAAAATAATTGGTTGTGGGGATTAATGCATTGTCGCGCAATTGCATTTTTTTTCTTTCTGTCTGGTTTTTGCAATTTGGTGGCGAAATGCTTTAACTTTTTTTCTCTCTCTTTCATTTCCTTCTACTGTTATTTTTCTTATTATGCGCAAATCTGCGGCGTTTTGGCGTAAGATTTCGGGGTTCATATTTTACGTGGGAAGTTGTTGGAAATACGGCAAATTTTTGTTTTTGCTGAGAAACGTGATGATAAATATGTGATAATTCCCGTGTGTAGAATATTTGGGGCATAATGGTTTCTGTCGTTGCAAGTCTGCCTAGAAAAATCTAGTGTTCACAGGTGTATTTTTGCTGGGATAAATCAGGAGTTTACAATCTTCTATGAGGCGGGTGCAAGTAGCACTTGCATGGAAGTCACGGGATATTTCCTTGACAACGGGGTGGTGACCACGTTTCCTTCAGTAGGAAACGTCGAATCTATAGTTTCGCGACGAGGGGGTATTGGATACACTCCCGATGGTCGCAGACGCTGAATAATGGTGCATGCTGAGTTGTTTTGAGGTGGTTTACACACTCGACCTGCATCTACAACTATTTGTCAAGTTCTACTTATCTTAGTGATGAGGATGAGCTTTTCATCAATGAACGTTACACAATTCCAATAATAGTGCTCATGCTAGGTGTTATACTGATCATAATTTGTGTGCTAGGAGTTTTTAAACTTCTGTGCATCCGGCGAGGCACAAGGGCTCCAGCAACAGAGGTAGCCCTAAATCATGTGGCAAATTGATACATTGTGCATTAGTTGCTGATGTGGTGTGCGACAGGAGTGCACAAAGGACATAGGTGGCCGAGCCATCTTACAGATATGAATTGATGTGTTAGTGAATTACATACTGTGTCAGCTGCTCTTGCTTGGAGACAGAGTGCGCTTTAGAGACAGCCTTCTTGAATGAAGGAATCTGATGCGTATGTGTTTTTAAGCTGGTGGCTGTCCGTACTGTTGCCATAGGCAGTTTTGAGGTGTGGTGGGTATGTGCATTCGTTTGTACGTATGTCATAGGCACTTGAGGGAAAGATACATTCCTTTGTGATAAGAAGAAAGACGGTCGCAGGAACGCCAAGTGTCGGGAGAAAACCCTCATCTCAAGGTATGGCACATATTTTAAATGGATTAGAAACAGTTGCCATAGAAAAAAGAGAAGTGTGAAGTGTATCTCTTTACTTAATATTGTGTTGTAAGAAATGTAACGAATATATCGTTACAGATGGGCTCTATACCATGATACTACAGACAGGATTCTCTAGACTTGACTAATACAATGTAACAATTGACATTTTAAGTCTAGGAGTGATTACTTAGACTAAGCCAGGAGAGTGGAATAATAACTTAATAGTTTTCTTTGTAGGGCAGACTTGGGTTTTTATTGCTATGAGTTATGAATCACTGTGTTCCATTTTATGTTCATCTGCTTTGGGTAATAAATGGTATATTTTTGTATTTATGTGAGCTTAATAGCCGAATGACATGTTTGCA
Source organism: Macrobrachium nipponense (assembly GCF_015104395.2). Taxonomy (NCBI): domain Eukaryota; kingdom Metazoa; phylum Arthropoda; class Malacostraca; order Decapoda; family Palaemonidae; genus Macrobrachium; species Macrobrachium nipponense. The sequence continues at coordinate 48,933,103 of NC_087200.1, forward strand.
GATAGAGGACGCCTGCTGTCAAAAGGTAAGGGTTTTCAATTTGTGTAGTCTTGTCAAAAGTGGGGGGCGGTTTGGATATATATGTATATATATATACACACACACACACACCATAATATATATATATATATATATATATATATACTATATATAGTATATATATATCCATATATATATATATATATATATATATATATATATATACATATATGGGTATACAAATATATATATATATATATATATATATATATATTAATATATAATATATATATTATGATATATATATATATATATATATATAATATATATTATATATATATATCATCATATATAATATCTATTACATATATATATATATTATATATATATATATATATATATATATATATATATATATATAGATATATATATATACCACCACACACCACCAACCCACATATGATAGTATATATATATATATATATATTATATATATATATATATATATATATATATATATATATATATATATTTTATCATCTTATATATATATATAATATATATATATATATATATATATATATATATATATATTCTTATAATATCATATATATATCTATATATATATCTGTTATGGTATATATATAGCTATATATTATTTCTATATATATCTATATATATATTATATATATATCATATATGAGTCATATCACATTACCGTGATCCATATATACGCATTAAGCTATAAATGTCCTTTAATATCTAATTCGCTCTACCTCGGAATTAATATATTTCCATATGCGTTAACCGAAGAGGAATATTTTAGTTTCGTCGGCTCCTGGGCGTGAACCATAGAACCAAGAATTCAGGAAGTACAGTGAAGTGCCCTAAACAACACAGTTCTCTCTCCTTCGGTTAAAAGATATGAAAATATAATAATTCAGAGGTAGAGCGAATTAGATATTAAAGGACATTTGTAGCTTAATAAATCACGATATATAAATATTAGGTATTCATAACATATCATTCAGCCATTTTTAGGGGGAATTAGCGTTGTTCTTACGGTTTTAAACCACTCGGTTCTGTCCACATTTCGACAGAAGTCATTTCAGCAATTGACCAAACATTGACCTGAATATTGTTCAAAGAGCCTTCGAATACAGTGTCATTTGTCGAAGGACGGACATTTCCATCATAATAGGATGGAATCGTTTGGCCCAGTGCTAATCAGATTCCTGGGTGTGTCAAAGGTAATAATATACGTTCATACATTTGTTACAAAATCCCCGAAGTGTGAAGGCTCTGGTAAAGTCTTCCAATCCTTTGCACAAAACGAAAGTACCTGTACCTGTTTGGAACAGACTAGGGAACTGAAATTTCCTCCGCAGAAAGTAAATCTGGAACTTTAAAAACCTTAATAACTTTACCAGTTTTACCATTATTGTTTAGTGATTTATCTTGGATGTCTTTGTTGATTAATATTATTCCATGTTTTGGAGTGTTATTTTATCACCAATTTTTTTATTTTATTGTTAATATAGGGTATCTGTTCTGCGGAAAAAATGTTTCAATGGACCCATGATTAATTGGGGAAGATTTGCTCCTGTGTAAACGAGCATTTAAATTTTATTATTTAGAACTCTCATTCTGAAAATAAAATGCGATACGTACAAAAAATGTGGTGACATCAGGAGGTAGAGAAAGATACATATTTTTCAATATGGAGTGATTGCCAAATACCGTACTGCTTCCTTTCCTGGTTTCAATGAAACTATCTCCATACCGGATGTTGAACAGTGTTTCCATTTTCCTTAATTTCGAAAATAATTCGATACTTGGTATTTTTAGTTTATCTTCTTGTCTTCCTACAACAACGTTGATCCAATTGCCATCCACACTTTTCAGCTTACACCCCAGAAACTGATATCGTGGGAATCTAAATGCCATGTAGAACCAAGACCTCTTCATCAGCAAACTTTTCCAAAATTTTCGTTTGTTCTCAAAATTCTGCACATTTCTAGTTTCTTCTTTAATTATGTTTTCATCTTCACCCATGAAGAAAACATCATGGCAGAAAGAGAGTTCATTTTCTATTGGATTGATTCCTTAACATATCGTCATTTGATTTTTTTTCTAGTTAATGAACACTCCTTTAGATTTACTGTAATCATGGCGTGCATTGCTGGAATGCCAATAGTTCTGAATGAGAGAAATTTCTTTTCCAAGAAGGTATGATTTTACTGTTTAAATGCAACTGCTGATGGATGGTAATACGAAATTCCCATGTATCTAGAATAACCAAACATATGTTCCACTCCATCTTGAATAAGCATGTATGTTAATATGTATGCCACATTATATTTACTTTTTAGCATATCATATAACCTAAGTAAAGACCGACGTGAAACAACAAATCCTTTCTAGAACTGAGAGAGACTTTTACTCTTGGATGCACTCATTGTTTCTGCAGTGTTTTCCTGTCTTCCAGTATTCTGTTTTGTTAACTCAAATTCAGTCCGTATGCAATTCTAAATCTGTTTGTATCGTATGGCACCTTACAACTGAACAAGTAGAGCCATGAGCCGGCAAGCTTAATGAAGTCCGTAGTGCTTTTCTAGTGCATACTTTTCAGAAGAGTTGGGAGTGCCTGAGTCTTGAGACGTCTGTATCTTGGTGATGGTACACAATCCCAGAAGTCCTGCTTAAAATCTCCTCTATATGAACCACCTTCAAAAAGCTTACTGCATATTCGGCGTGCAAAAGGACTGAAAACGTATTTACTTCGACAGAGATGAAGCCACTTTTGCCTTATTTCAAGGTCTTGAGGGAAGTGGAAATATTAAATGCCGTCCTTTTTTCTGCAATTTGAATAACACCAAAATACTTCACAGAATTCTGTCATTCTTAAATAATTGGAAATTACAATGTCTATAGAAAGAAGTAACGAAAAGCTACAGGATACTGCTTGAATATCTGATATGATAAGTGACCTATAGCAAACGATGTGGCAGCCTGGTGACCTGTTTTGATCTCTGCCCTCCAGCGAACGTCCGATTTGGGGGGATAATCCGCACCCTCCCACAAATAACTTTACCTGTCACGACAGGGATTTGTAGGTGAGAGGCGGCGTTAACTTATATCCTTTCGTGGTAGCTGTGTGGTTAAAAGTGCTTCACTGTACGTCCTGATTTCTTGGTTCCTAGGTTCATGCCCGGCAGCCGACGAAATTATTATCAACTAGAAATTCCCTTTCAGTTAACATATATGTAAATACATTAATTCTGAGATAAAGTGAATTAGATAACAAAGGACATTTGTAGCTTAATGTATATATATATATATATATATATATATATAATATATATATATATATATATATATATATATATACCAGCTATCTTAAACTTTTTCCTTATTCTTGACTTCTACTTAACGACATTGCTTTTCTCATGATTCTCTAAACTTATGATTGTAGGCGTACTGCAACTAAACTCTCTCTCTCTCTCTCTCTCTCTCTTCTCGTCTCTCTCTCTCTCTCTCTCTCTCTCTCTCTCTCTCTTTAAATATCAAATGTCTAATTCTCTGGAGCTTACGTATGCTTTAAAGGTTGAAGAAACGACAGATTGAATTAATCATGACATTGTCATGGCGTCTCCACTTCATTTTCTACATGGCGCCAGCGAAGGATGAGTCTAAAAAGGCTTATTTTATTTACTTTGTATTTTTTTTATTTCTAGTTAATTCTGAATATGGTATATTCAAAATATGAAGATTATGTTTGGTTTGGAAGTAGCACACACATAGGCACAACAGCACTCTCACGCACACACACACACACACACACACACACACACACACACACACACATATATATATATATATATATATATATATATATATATATATATATATATATATATATATATATATATATATATATATATATTATATATATATATATATATAGCAGGTATGAGTTCCACGGTGGACGAGTGGTTTTCGAGCTTGGCAGCCAATCCGGTGGTCCGAAGTTCGATTCCCGGCTCTGCCAATGCAGAATCAGAGGAATTTATTTCTGGTGATAGAAATTCATTTCTCGATCTAGTGTGGTTCGGATCCCACAATAAATTGTAGGTTCCGTTGCTAGGTGACCAACTGGTTCCTAGCCGGTTAAAAATATCTAATCCTTCGGGCTAGCCCTAGGAGAGCTGTTAATCAGCTTAGTAGTCTGGTTAAACTAAGATATACTTAACTTTTTTTTTTATAACAGATATAACCGATTTACCTAATAATGGGACATATAAGAAAATCTCTATTAACGGTTTTGATTAATCCATACATGTAAGGCAGGAATGGGCCAATCGTTGTCACTTTCTCTTTTATAGACCCGGAATATTTTAGTATACCTTTAATTTTTGCTTTGAAACTCTAAACTTCTCACATTCTTTACTCTTTTTTGGATACTTTTGTCACGACGTGATAATGGTATCGCGGGTTCGTCTCCCGCTACCGGATCATGATTTCTTCGAATTTCTTTGGAGTTGGAGCTCAAGGATTTTTGGTACAAAAATTGAAGGCATACTAAAAGATTATCAGGTAAATCGGTTACATCTGTTATAAATTGTTTAAATATCCAGTTAAATTACTATCACCCGTCTTAGGTACTATTTCAAACTCTCATTTACAAAATTCTGTTGATTTCTGTTCTAGACTGCCCTGTTCTGAATTATTCAATACAGATAAACTAACTAGTTTTGATATGAAATCTTTATTCACTAAAGTACCTATCGATGACTTACATGTATATCTATCACAACTTTTAGAGTTTTATAATTTAGAATCAACTACCAATATCATTACTAAATCGATAACCCTTTGTATAAAAAAATTTAAATTCGCCTTCAATGGTAATTTTATAAACAAATATTTGGCATAGCCATAAGAAACCCCTTTTCACTCCTTCTTTCTAATATCTACATGGCATTTTTTTAGACTAGGCTTATTGCAAGGAATATCTTTTCTAGTTTTTTTTTTTTTTTTTTTTTTTTTTTTTAAATAGGGTATTTAGATGATTGTTTTGGTATTGTAGAAGACAATGTAAATATACCGGATTTTATGAATACAATTAATAATCTTGTACCTTGCATAAAATTCACAATGGAATATGAAGAAAATAATAGTTTCCAATTTCTAGACGCCCTAGTTATCAGAAATAATAATTTTTTTTTAAACTATACAGGAAACCAACAAATAATTTTTCACATATTCACTTTTATTCATACCATACAAAAATTAAAATATCCACATTTATTAGTATGTATCTTAGAGCAATTAGAATTTTTAGTTTTGAATTCTTGGACGATGAGTTTAAAATTATTGACAAAATAGGAGATTCATTATGTTATCCTTTATATATAATTTTTATTTTTATTTTCTAAGAATAAGGCAAAGAAAATATGTTACAACTCAAGCAGAGTTAATACAGAACTTAAGAATATTTTCTGTCTGCCTTTTCCCCCCAATTTCATATCTGCAATACCGATCCTAAAAACTATTGATATTAATTTAGTATTTAAATGTAACTATACTTTAAGAATTACATTAATTAAAAATAGTCCTTCCAATTCAGTATCACTTGTAAAAATTATAATCAGATTTATGTTGGCCAAACATCAAAAGAACTAAAAGATAATTTCAAATCATTGGCTGAAGACAGGCCATGTCATTAACTGGGATAATTCACCTATACTCTGCAAGCCCAACGATTATCAGAAGAGAAATGTTCTGAAGAATGTATTTATTGAAGCCACATGCACCAGGAATTTTAACCTCCACCCTGTATTAGCAATTGGTCCTGCCCGACTCGAGAAACTGCAACTCCGCTCACCACTACTCAGTTTTACATATAAAGCTCTGTAAACTGTTTGTACTCAGTGTGAACTTTAAAATTTTAAATAAATTATGAAAGTACTTCTTCCAATTATCGGTTTTCACTTGCCTTCTCACCTGGATGTTATGAATTTCTCAAGCACTCGGACTTTCGAAATACATTGAATTTATAAATATATATATATATATATATAGTATATATATATATATATATATATTATATATATATGTATATATATAGATATATATATATATATATATATATATATATATGATCTATCTATCATATATCTATATCTATATCTATATCTATATCTATATCTATATCTATATCTATATATATATATATATATCAGATATAGATATAGATATAGATATAGATATATAGATATAGATATAGATATAGATATAGATATAGATATATATATAATTATATAATTATATATAGATAATATATTATAGTGATATAAATATACTATAGTAGATATATAGTATATATATATATATAGTATATATATATATATATATATATATATATTATATATATTATTATATATATATATGAAGGCAGGGGTAGCACACCAACAGGTCAATTATTTATTAGATTGGAATATTTAGAAGCCAACTAGCAGGCCTCATTTACAAGCTACAAAGTGACAATATCTAATTAGTACAATAAAATTAAGTTACAATATTAAAATACGCTGTATAAGGTACAGAAAAACAATCACAGTTAAAATATGAATAAGGACCAACCGTTTAGTGTAGAAACAGAGGAAGGACTAACCAAAAAACGTAAACAGTTCACGAGAGGTAAAAAAAAGTGTAGACGTGGCATGGGTGTTCAGTGAGGTTACCTTTTTTTTTTTTTTTTTTTTTTTTTACTAAACAATGATTCATTAATTGGTAAAATCTTATGATTTGAAGCTCTGCCCAAAACCCTAAAGTCCTTGTACTGAATGGAGTACTTACATTTATCGGTATGATCTCTTATGTTGGAAAATTCGGTATTTGAAAGCTTAGTGCTAGTTTTATAGGTGACAGCTCAATGACGGTCGATTCGGACCTTGAATAATTCATGTATCGATCCAATATAGGTTCCTCGATTACATCGAGGACAAGTAAATTTGTAAATAACACATGAGATCATGAAAAGGCTACAAATATTCAGTGGGTTTGTGGGTATACTTTTGATTTTCACGGCAGGGAGATGACCAGATATTAAAACATGGAGTTCCTTATGAAAGGTTGTATCGTAGATAGAAGGAAGGCTGGCATAGAAAGGTAATTTAGGAACGTGAGGAGTAGGATGACGTGGAACTAAAATATTATTTACAAATTTGGAGACATGTTTAAAGAATAATTGGGTGGGAAAGCAGTTGCTGTTAAAATATTGTTCTCAGAAACGTGACTTCATTGTGGAAAGCTTGCCAACTAGAGGACAAAGCAAAGGCTCGATGAAGCACTGTTAATACAGCATTAATCTTAATTAAATTCAAGAGAATAACAACTATTAAAATTTATACTGAAACCAGAAGTTGATAAGCCTTGAGAGGAGCGTGTAATTAAAATATCTAAAAAATGTAACTGATTGTTGGTTTCGTGTTCAATGATGAATTTGATGTTGAGATAAAATGAGTTGATGAAAGTTAAAAACCTCTAGGCGTCAAACTGACTTCTAAAGAGTGTAAACGTGGCGTCAACATACCGTTCATAAACTAGTGGATGGTAGCTAAGGGGACAAGTGTCAAGCATGTGCTCCTCCAGCGAGCACATGAAGATACCGGCAAAGATGGGTCCAAGAGGAGCCCATAGCCATACCATCAGTTTGCGAGTAAGAACAACCATTAAAAACCAAAACCGTGTCCCACACCGCTAGATCTAAGTTTCTTAAAATCGTTCTTACAGAACCCATCCGTAAATAAACACTCCACGTCATAGCTTACCATAACAAGGTCTGAGTCCTGACCAAGAATAATATTTTTGGACTCATATGAATTCTTAAGGCTATAAGAATTTTCAGGCAAAGGGGCAAGCATGAGAACTAGATATTTTGCCATTTTGTAATTGGCGTATTTTCAGTGATAATGCCACGGTCTTTTAAACTTTTCAGCAATCGATTAATACGGGCTTCTATGTTAAATTTACAGTGTTGAAAATTCAGGAGTTCCTAACTTCTGGAACTTAGAAATATATATAATATATATATATATATATATATATATATATCATATATATGTAGTAGTATATAATATATATATATATATATATATATATATATATCTATATATATATTTCAGGGCTGTTGCCTTGTATAATAAGGCGCCCTATGAGGTAATGTTAGACTTGCGATAATCTTACGCTAAGTCGGTTGGTATTGCACTTCCATATTCATGGGAGTGTCTTGGGGTTTGTAGATCACTTACGAAGTCGGTATTATCTTCTTGGTTATGACGACGATGTGTTAAACTCATGATGATTCGGTGAGGAGGTTCTTGTAGAAAACACAAAGTATAAAAATATATATATTCTTCTGAGTTTACATGGTGAAGATCAGATATGATTGTACAAGTCTTCTAATGAAGATAGCTTGATCGCTTCTGTCAATGATGATGGCTAATTCTATTCTCTCTACATGATAAAGCTTAGGTAAAGAGGTACAGGTCTTCTAATGACGATAGCTAACTCTGTTCTGCTCGTCTACCATCTCTGTTACAAGTTATGAAGGAAGCAGATAGTAGCTCGAACATATGAACATACAATCAGATGACATAGTTACATACGAACACACAATCAAAATGAGACACGCTACAGATCACGTAGGCCGTTTGAATTATAGGTCGCGGTAGTTGTCTCAAGCAGGGAGCTTGGACTAGAGTTTATAAACAAATGAATGACTACAGGTGACGGCATGTTATCTTTGCCTACTTTTATTGTATACGTCATCTTTAGCGTCTCTAGTCTGATCACATTACTGCAAGCAATCTGGTCGACCTCTTTAGTTTTAGTCTTTTATATATATGGACTAACATTCCATATTTTTATTATGTAAACACTTACATATATATATATATATATATATATATATATATATATATATATATATATATATTGTATATATGTATATATCAGCCCTATCAAGTATTCCGACTTCCTTTAATGATACTTAGGCCTATTTGCCTAACTTCTTATATAAAGTATACTGGACTATACTTACAAACTTCACGTCTATTTTTGTAAAACATAGAAAATAATCAAAATTTTACTCACACACACACACGCAGTTCTGACATTTCTTCCACATTTTAATCAGATGACATTTTCTTTGTTCATCTGCTTGCCTGGTGGTAAAAACTGATTCAGAACTGGCAATACATATATATATATATATATATATATATATATATATATATATATATATATATATATATATATATATATACATATATATATATATATATATATATATATATATATATATATATATATATGTATATATATATATATATATATATATATATATATTATACTATAATAGTATATATTCTAGGTTTTACCTGAAATTCTATATAACAGAGACATAAATGCACAGTTTATTTAACAGTGTATGTTGCGTACCGGTATATTCTACTTCAGGTACGAGATCACCAATCGATAGCTTTTTTTACTTGTCCGATGTTCAATCTTTTAGAATATCTACTGCGTCTCGACAATCCGGTACCAACCTGATGAACGCTTGAAGGACATACCAGACGCATTTTATCAGATTTCTCACTCTCTCTCTCTCTCTCTTTCTCTCTCTCTCTCTCTCTCTCTCTCTCTCTCTGCAATCGTCTGCGTATATCCATACCTACTTATGTATGAGTAATATCCTCAAATATCTCTCTCTTTCCATTCGTTTATAAATCTATCAACTTACGAATTTATTATAACCGCATTGACAGCTCAACTTCGTCATTTCTTCACACTATAGATGCGGTTGTCACTCTACAGAACCAGAGCGTCAGAATTTCTACAGTTTGTTCTTCATTTGGATCTTAGGCTTAGTAGTGACAAAAAGTGTGAAGGAATTGAGACGTTAAGAGGTCATTGTGGCTTTTACAAATGCATCATTCTATCTACTTATGTCGCATTTTTCTCGCTCTGATCAACTCTTTTCTTTAACTCTCTTTCGGTCTGTCTCTTCTTATCACTAGGTCCCTGGGCAGCTACACAGACCAATATTTATCGATAATGTTGATCTGCAACCTGAATAACAACATTTCCTTGATACACCTCGCGTAATGCACACGGAAGGTCTTACAAAGAACGTACGTACATGCAATACCAGACATGTACTCATATATTATGAATGAACTTGTCCGCCATTTTTCCCGATCAATGTTAATGCAGCTTTGTGTGTTACACAAGCCAGAAACATAAATTCCTTTGCATTTAGGTTAGATACTTAATTCATTGCAGTATTGACTTTCTTTCTAGACAGAGTCCTTTTGCAATGACTCTTTCGAAAGAGAAAGCTTATTCCTTTCAAAAGAAGCTTCCAGTCAGTAGCTAGACATTTTTTTATAGCTTGTAGTTTCGGCAGTGACTTCGCCATGATGATATAGAAAACAGTGATATAAATTCCTTGCAAATGTCGTAAGAACGTTCATTTTTATTTTATCATCAGGTTGTGGTTTTCTGTTGCATCTGGTTTAGTCGTGGATAGAATGGCTGAATATCTACGTTTTTTTTCTAACAAAGGAGACAAAGAACAGCAGAATATTAAAAGCATTTTTATCTTTTTGGAAGTGTCGTTCATAAATGTCCTCCTAACGAAGATATCAAATCCAATTTCTAATAGATTATGGAATTCTGGTAACTAATTAAGATCAATACATTTTTTTAGATCCTGAGTAAGATAGATAGTCATTCATGAAGGATGACTGATAAACTGCCTCAGTTCGTAAATACCCATATAGGCAAACACCAAGAGTTTTGACGTCATTCAGTGGCAATACTCTTGATGTTGAGCAACATCTTAATTATTAATAAAAAATAAATGTAGATTTTCATTGGACTGACGGCTAAGAGGAACTCACATTACGGTTATAAATGTCGTAAACACAAGTCACTAACTTATCGAGCCCAAGTCATAAAAAAGTTGAATAAATGTTACCGACGTATTGGTAGCCTTAACAACCAGTGGTTCATACGGTTATCCAGCATTTGGCAAAAACGTTCTGGTCCGCTAGTATAGTGGTTAGTGCCGTGGAATGTCACTCAGATGTAGCGTGCTCGCCTCTACCCCAGGGCGATGAAAATTCAAGGCTTTATATCAGGATCAGTTATCGCTGCAGTGTGGTGTCTGCGGTGGGAGGTCGAAGTCAACATTCTTTGAAGCTTGAATTCAATTTCAAATCAATGGCCCCTTGTGCGCTTGTTCCATGTGAATAGGTTTCTTCTACTGAAGTAATTAATAATATTGATAATAATAATACACTTAAAATCGTCAATTTGTTTTCAACCTTTATGTGTTATGTGTGCGAAAAGTTACCGACGTGTATATTATGACATGATGGACTGTAGAGTGAGCGCCCTGAACTTGGAACAAGTGTCCTTATTTCTCACTACAGCTTATTGTACAGAGCGATGTGAATGCTCTTCCAAAGAGGGTCTCTTCAAGTCATTCATAAACGACAGATAAAGACTCACAGAAACACACGACTACTATGCATTTCAAGAACCAAGAGTTGTTTTTCTTAAATATCTTTCAAATAAATTACTGGATCGAGATGGTTCTTTAACACAGTGTACAAGACACCTCTTCCTAATTTTTGGTAATATAGTGCATTGTGAAAATGGTGTTAGTTACGGCGTTTACTCTTGACTTACAACATGTTGCCAAGCATCGCCGACCTATGCTTTCGAACATCCTTTACCCCCCTCCCGTCCTTCCCTACCGCCCTCCCTCTCCCTTTCCTCCTCGTCCTTCCTTTAACCTAACTTCCTGGCCTTCCCGTCTTGGCCGCCCAGTTTCCTGTCTGTTATTTATATTAATTTAAACATTATATAATACTGGATGCCTCAGATATGTTGGGATTTGTAAATTTATTTTTATTTACTTATTGTTACTATATTTTCTTAAATTATGTAAATGGGAGTAGGCTAAGGTCTGCTCACTTCCCCCATATCCCCAAAAAGGTGGAACTGTCTACTTCCTCATTACGTCACAGATGAATTGCCGTAAAGGAAAAACAAAGAAAATGGGTATATTTTGGGGAAACTACTTTCATTTTCACGATATCATTGCGTGTGTGTGTGTGTGTGTGTGTGTTTCTCTATACATACCGCACTGCAATTTCGTTTCTAGAAATCTAACGCCGGTAATAAGAATGCAATTCTTGTACCGTACTGAGTTTAGTGAATGAGTTGAGTTTCATGCATCTTGAATTACATTAGTTATCATTACTGTAGTGACACGCTATTTTCCTATACATAACTATTTTTGAGACAGGTTCCGGAAAGGATTTCACTTGTATTTCTTACAAAATGTTACCTATTGCCCTATTTTCAGGCATTTTTTTTTTAAAGACGGTATCCAGTTTTTGCTTCGTTTATAACACTTGCTTGCGCTGTTTTCAAGGTCTAACATATAATATCTGGTTTTAGGGCAGTTTTTTGCACTGAATCCAAAAATCGTGCTCATTTTACTCAATCAGATCAAGTTAATGAAATATTAGCACATTAAAAATATCCTAAATTCCGATCTATGTGTGAGTGAATGAAACAAAATATTGAAAATTTTAGACTCATATATTCACTGAAGGCTTACAGAATATTTTGAATAGATGGTAAGAAGAGTATAATGAACTAAGGAAGCTACTCATGGATGAGTGGTCTCTTCAGGGACTTCAGTTTGTGCTGAGCAGATTCCAAGTCCCTCTTCAGGTACCAGCAGCAGCCGGCCAGAAAGTTGACATTCCATCGGCCTTGATAGCGTTCCTCCATAACACTGGTATATTGGTAAAAACGCTCACCCTGTTCTTCATCTTCACTGAAGTCTCCCCAGTTCTCTGGAAAATAGTCCAGATGAGACCGGAGGGAGTGCATTTTCACTGACATGCGCCCCCCCCCCCCCCCCCCCCCCCCCCCCCCCCCCCCCCCCCCACCAAGTTGGCGGAAATTTTCCATTTACTCATCAACCACCTTCTGATACTGGGAACTTCTGTGGTTGCCAAAGAAGTTTGCAATGACTGACTTAAGGGACAACTAGGCAGAGAGTTCAGCAGGATTCAGTGCATCAACAAAACTAGCGTCCTTGATGAGTTCCCTTATTTGAAGACCATCAAATATACCTGACTTAATGGTCTCCATGCGTTTTTGTTGAAACTTCTAATGGAGGAAAACAAATCGTCTACCTCCCCTGTCCGATGCCTTTACAAAGTTCTGCATGAGACCGAGTTTGATGTGGAGGGGTGGAAGCAATATCTTGCTCTGTTCAACCAGAGGGTAGGACAGAATGTTGTATGGCCCAGGTTTTAATCTTTGTCTTGATGGCCACTCTTGTCATCAGCAAGGCAATCTCATAAGCACAGAAAGCATGGATACTCTGAGTAACCACCTTGAAGTCCTAGGATGAGTCCTACAACTTTAAGACCTCCACAGATCAACCATGTATGTTCCTGGTAGTTCAGAGCAGACAACAAACGTTTCATGCTTATGAGGGATTCTTTCATTTCAACTGAGTGGCCAACAGGGATCAATGAAAACTTATTTCCATTATTCAGAAGAATTGCCTTGAGCTTCTGTTAGACAAGTCAATTAAAAGTATCCATTCGATACCATCATACTTCAGACCTAGTCATTCAATTAGGTCAGCAATATTGTTACAGTAGACCAGTGAGGATGCTTCATCAAACGTGAAGAATTTTCTAAATTCTCTCTCACAGACCCAATACCAATAGAATGTTGTTTCTGGTGCCAGTAGACATTTCTCTCAAAGACGAGAAACCAGTAGCTGGGCAGACTCCTTAGAAAGGTTCAGGTCTTGTGTCAGGTCATTGGGTTCGGCTTGGGTCAAAGGCACCGACTGGTCGTCCTCTTCTGGTATGTATGCACCACACTCAGTTGTATCAATCATGTCACTAGATTCGGAATCAGAACTAGATTCCATGGTGACATTTGGCTCAGGAACAGGAAGATCAGGGCCATGGGCTTTATGGCAGAAAGAATATCATGGTATTGAACATGGTGCTTGTCTTTGTAATTGATGACTTTTAGATTTGTCATGCAAAAGTAGCAGTCGGTAACTTGATATTTCCCTTCTCTCCACACCATTGTGACACCAAATGGCATACTCTTCCTTCTCTTGTTCCTCTAATCCTGTAAGTTCTCTACACATGTTTTGCAGCAGATATGGGATGCGAATGGCTTATCCTGGTCCCCTAGTTTGACTCCAAAGTAACCTTAATATGCCTTCTTCACAAAATCCGTGATATTTGCTTGACAGTCTGGAAGAACCACATGTCCGCAGATATAACAGAACCTATAGGATGGTTTTTACACTTCCGATCCATTTGTATACATATCTAGACCTGAAAAGAGAAGTAAGAATAATTATTAAAGGTTACCCACGACCTGGTTTTGCAAATTCAAAGACCATAAATGCATGGATAAGTGCGATATTTTGAAAAAATATGCTGGAATAGAAATATACTATATCTTAGAAACCAGATCTGACCCAGGAAAATGAACTGTATTATTTAATTCAGCATGCAAAAAGGGTCCTAAATCAGTTGAAAACCCTTAAGCTTTGTAAAAAAAAGTTTTGAAACACAGGCCAGTGTAACATCAGTTAAGAAATTAATTTTCTTATGTCTTTCACAGGTTTGTATCTTTATTTTGCAGAATCTGCAAACTGTCATAATTGAGAAGTCGCTCATTGTTTTTTATTCATTGATGGTGACAGACCAAATATGCTTGTGATATATATTTATGAAATGAACTATACATCATCGCTAATATAATCTGAATGTACTTTGTTCCTTTTGAATTTGACTGATTTCGAATGAGTGTATAAAAGTGAAAAAGAATATGTTGTTTCATCTAAACACTTTCCGAAGTGATATTTTGTTTAATCTGAAGTGTATATATATGAAATAAGGAGTAACTGACAATATAATTAAGACAACGTTGTGAATGCGATTTGTATCTTTTCTTTCTGAATGAGTGGTGACGTTCTTAGAATGTAGAGATCATCAATTTAACTCTCCTTGGAAACAGTGGTCCCGAAGTGACAACTCAGCTTCACAGGTGCTGGCGCATCTTCCTTGGGTGGCGCGGTGCCGAAAGTCACTGCCTAAGCTGAACAGATCTAGTCCTGTGTTTCTGTGCGGGCGGATACAGGTATGCTTTCTGAATCCGGTTTGAGGCTGTTTCTTGGACGTGAACAATGACCTGTATAATGGCGTCATGAACTTGCGATGAAATTAGTGACGACACTTATCTGGGAGTGTCTTATGTGTTAGTTCATGCTTGCATTCTTGCGAGTTATTTCCTTACATAATGAGAGATTAAGTTAGCCAAAATGGGAGATCGCTACAGAGTCAGCAAAAGGCCAAGATGGCTCCTTTAACTGTGTTTTTGGTTAAGTGTGTATAATCTGTGTTGAATGGGTAAGCATACATATTTTTTAGCCAAAGGTGTGGCTTGACTGTATTTTGAATATTTGTTTCAAAGATGTTCTATTTTATTTGACCTTTTTATTTTGCTTTTTAATCTTTGCTTATGGATGTGTTCTCCTGTCTTCTTATAGGCGGATCTGGAACAAAGGGGAACTGATAGGGTGACTTATTTAGAAATGGGAACTTAACTGATGTTTTGTGGTGCTACTAGACAGCTGTGACTATGCCTAGTTTTATGACTAAACAAATGTTAGTTATTTGGTTAATTCCCCAGGGTTATCTGAGTTATTTGGATTTTGAATTCAACCTTTTGTTTAATAATTTTGTTAAGAACCTGAGTTTTTTTAGTTTATCCTTTGCTCTTAATAAATGTATTTTTGTAGTTCACGAGTCTGATTTAATTGCCTTAGGTAATAGAGAGAGAGAGAGAGAGAGAGAGAGAGAGAGAGAGAGAGAGAGAGAGAGAGAGAGTGTCTAGCTGCACGGTCATCGCTACCCACATAAAATGTATCGAGGTTGGAACCTCGGTAATAGATGTGGTGGCAGCGGTGTAGCAACCCTTTTATGCCCATTGTGAGATTTAATAGCAGCTTAAAGAGGCTGTTTAGAGAGAGACTGGTTGTGAAAAAGAGATAGGATTTCAAATACTAGGTGACAATTGATAGGAATTAGGGAGACATCATTCTGCTAGTGAAGAGAAGAAATTTAATTAGGGTCAGCATTTTTGCCACCGTGAGACGCCTTCAAGGCGTCTCACGGTGGCAAAAATGCACATCCTTCAAGGATGTGTAGCTCAGTTGGTATCTGTGAGTGCGTGTGTTTACTGAAGTGCTCGTGATTACACACGCAAGTATGTGTGTATTAGCGTGTTTTTTCATGAGCACAAATCGGCAGTATGGGGTTCTTTCATTGACGGCGGGAGTGTTACTTTTTTTGTTATGCCCTTGTGGTTTTTTTCCTTCTCTCAAACTTTGTGCGTGAATCATTTTTGGAGTTGAAGAGACAGTTCAGATCATCAGATTTTTTTCCCATAGAAGCAGAATGTGATAAGTTTTTTTATTTTTTTATCTTAGTACGTATTTAAAGGCGACACATTTTTTTTTCTTTTCTTAATACATACGTATGCATATAAAGTTTTCATGCATGCAGCTCAGTTCTCGAGGTGCTTAGATTGCATACTCAGTCAGCATATTTTCTGCTAAGCAACCAAGGGTTAGTGTCTAAAGGAGGGGGAATTTTTTTTTCTTTGTATCAAGGTTAAGGGGGTGAGTGACTCCATCATTGTTTTTGTCTTCTTCCCTCTTGTCTCCTCTGTTTTGACTTGATAACAAAGTTCAATGCCATGTCCTTGCAATGAGGAAATCGGGTATTAGCCACTGAGAGATGATGTGATATGCCCGTAAGGTTTTTTAGAACGACTTTTGTTCTTTCTTTTGCATAAAGAGAAGATGAATATGGAATGAATATGGTGCAACTTTTCCTTATGCTTTGGAGCATGCCTTAAACTGTTTTAGAGATTTTTTATGACTTCAAAATCAGGTTTTGATCGCACCCACGATGTTTCCTAGAGGGCAATTGGATCGGTGAAATTTTTGGAAGGCTAGCCAACAAATAGAGTACAGGTGATTAGTACGTGACATTGTGGTCTCATGGGGGATGCCCAGAGCCCAGAGCCCAGGCCTATAGTTTACGCAATGGTAGAGGACGTGATTAGAACTGAGGATATGGAGATTATTTAAAAAGGGGATGTGTTTTTGGTGATGCTAATGGTGATGATACTGGGGAATGGTAATATTAAAGCCCATACTGGTGATACGGGGAATTATTGCAAGGATGCTATGCAGCATATTGGAGTTCAAGGTGGTAACAATTTTGATGATGATATTATGGGTAGTGATACTGGTACTAATATTGGTGTTATTTCTGATACTAACAATGGGGTGGATGTAATGAGACTAAGGGTGGTGATGTTTATGGGATTGTGGAAGGGGAGGTACTAACCACAAATATGGAGGTGTTTTATTGGAGGATATTGTGTCAATCCCCTGTTCAAAGACTATGGTAAAGGTCAAATTGAGGGAAGTGAGAAAACCTACCGGTGTTTTTTTGCCTGTGTTTTTTTTTTCTGGTTTTCTGTGATAGCCCTAGAGTTTTACTTTTTTTAGTAGACAATTGCTTGAAGTCTACGCGAGTCACAGATGTTACAGTGTCACAGGAACAGTCAACAGTGCCCTCTCTTTTCTTTTCCCCTTTTGGACGTTAGCCATCGCTGACGTAAGTTTTTTTTTTTTTCATGAGTGAATTAGAATTTATTTTTCTCTCAGAACAGTGTGTGTAGATTTTTAATATCTCAGTGCGTGACTTGGAATCATTGCTCGGGAATGCGTTTATAATTTCAGCCATTTGATGCTGCAAATAGATTTAGGGGAGAATTTTTGCCTTTTTGAATGCGTACATAATGGCACTACATCCTTGTTGTGTTTTTCTGATAGTGTTGCAGAGCCAGTATCTGATGAGGGGTCACCTTTTCTTTTTTTTCTCTCTCCTTTTTCCCGAGTCCGTGAGCATATGTCGCAAGGTACGACAATTATATGGCACTTGTTCTTTTCTTTTTTTTACGTTGTCGAGTGTTTCGGTAAATATTTCTAAGTGTCTATCATATGAGAAATAGGTTTTGCTCATGGTTGTGTTTGTGGCAAGTTTGCCAGAGATAGGAAACTTGATTAAGTATCTGGTGGCCTTTGCCGAAGCAAATATGGGGTTTTGTGGTTTTGTTGTAATGATTTATGGCACACTGATGATTTTTTCTAGAATTCCTTGGGAATTTTTTGCCAAGTTTTTGCCCTTCTCAGCAGTTAGGCTAAACAGAGAGTTCACAGTTTTTGACGGTAACATTGAGCTCCTTAGAGAGGCTTTTCGAGGTTATCTTACTGGCACAGTTTTTTAGAGTCTGATTATGAGGAGCATTAGAGGTATAATATTTTGGCCATGTGGTATTTTGTTGTTGGAGATACTCCAAAGTTTAGGCCTATAGTGGTAAGTGCTATGTTTTAGTCTGCTGTTTTGGATTCAGTTATTTTTGCAGTTATTTTGGTGCAATTGGAAACCCTCGTGAGAGAAGATATGTGGCAATATTTTCAAGTGTATCAGTTAGATGCTAAGAGTGCATTTTTCGGGGACAGAGTTTCTTTTTTGATGACCCTGCTTGGAGGTGTAATGATATTTTTTGGGGTACCTGGTTTTTATTCCACATGTGGATGCTAGTGAAATGGAGAGGGAAATATTTTTATTGCCTGAGTGGTATTATTATTAATATGGTGATATATGGGTGTCTTTTTTTTTATTATTATTACTGAAGATTTTTTTGGGGGGGGCCTGAGTTTTTTGGTGGCTATAATCTTTGGTGCTGAGTTTTTCTTTTGTGGTTATGATTTTTGAGCGGTGATCTGTGGTTTTACGAGCCAAAGAGGGGGGTATTGTGGTTCCTTTTGATGTTGTGGCTATTGGAGGCGGGTAACACTACTGTATTGTGGTTTTATGGAGGTGTTGTATTTTCATATTCACCAGTGGTTATTTTTGGCGACATATAGTTGTTGAATTGTGGTTTACTGTGGTTTATATCTCGAATAGGTGGTAATGTGGTTTTATATACTTGGGGTAGTATCATGGGGGAGTTATGTTCTTAAGGACAATCTTTGGGCACCTTTGGTGATATCCTGGAGATAATTTTGTGAAATGGGGTTATATAGTGTTAGTATAGAA
>NC_087200.1:48957397-48983654 GCF_015104395.2 Macrobrachium nipponense
AGAGTCAAAGTTGACCGAAGGTTGAAATTTTGGCACTTATCGTTATTTATATAGAAATATTTCATAATTGATAAAAGTTACAATCATGAGTATTTTTTGTTGTATTGTAAACGAAATTGCGCACATTTTCATATATAATACTTCATGTAAAGGATTATTTAAAACGGTGCAAAAATTATGTCAAAGTGACAAAATAATTTTTGAGATGTGTCACTGATACTTTTTAGTGCGATAAGAAAGAAATTCGCGCTTGCGCGCCTGCGTAACGATTGTAAACAAAACAACGCCTTGATCCGTGAACTCCCAGCATCCCCCAAGGCGCGTGATTCAAAAGTTTTTGGCTGGTAGGCCTATAAGTATTTTTCCACGAATTTTTAAAAAAACTTTTTTGAGCTGACGTATGGTACGTCCATTCGGAAATCGGGGGAGATTTTGACTCGACGTTTAATACGTCCATTCGGCGTTTAAGGGTTAAATAACTGAAATTATCAATAAACATTTTACATACTAGTACCATAAAAATTCTTTCATCTCGGTAAAAGAGAGAGAGAGTGTTCATCTCGCTCTGTTCTCTCAAAAAATACTTATAACACTTTCAGCGAAAGAGAGGGAGGGAGTTACCACTATGACACATTATTATCTTGTGTGGCAAAAGAGAGAGAGAGAGAGAGAGAGAGAGAGAGAGAGAGAGAGAGAGAGAGAGAGAGAGAGAGTTAACCTTAATTAAAAGTGACATGGATAGATTAGTACGTATTGTATTTCTTTAAAATACTATCACATATGAATTTTGTAATTACAGTTATTATTATTATTGTTATTATTATTATTATTATTATTATTAGGGAAAAACTCTCTATCACGAGAGTATATATAATGTTCTAAAGGGTCCACAATAATACAGTGTGTAAGAAGTCCGTGTATAATTTTGAAGACTTTACAGAAAGCTTTCGAACCATTCCCTGGGTTCATCTTCTTTTTGGACTGAAGATGAACCCAGGGAAGGGTTCGAAAGCTTTGTATTTGGACCCTTTAGAAGATTATTATTATTATTATTATTATTATTATTATTATTATTATTATTATTATTATTATTACATTATTTTAAAGTATTAAAAACAAATAGTACAAGTACATAAAAAATCTTGAGTCTCAGTAAATGAGAGAGAGAGAGAGAGGGGGGGGGGGGGGGGAAATTTGTTTTTCATGAAAACACATGATTGCAACACTGCAGCTCTTCCCCCTCCTGGCTGTCACAGAACTTGATATATCTGACAGTTTTAGTACCTGGATCTCGAGACAAGGTTACTGAGAAGAAGCATGGGATTTCCTTACATTTTCCCATTAATTTTTTAAATATTACAAGCTAAAATCTTACTAATTCACTATGGTATTTTCTTTAATAAATTGTATTATTGGTGTATAAATTAATATTAATATTTGAAAAATAGTAAATAATTTATTTATCATACAAAAAAACATACATCTTTGTAGTAGAGAGAGAGAGAGAGAGAGAGAGAGAGAGAGAGAGAGAGAGAGAGAGAGAGAATTATTATTTTTATTATGTGATATCATTTCAACTTATTAAACTTACTAATACAGTATTAATCAAAATTAATATTTGAAAATTAGTAAATCATATTTGTATTATAAAAATGTATTTAGTCATGAAAATAAACATCAAATACACTAATTAGTTTTTATTTTTGTTGGAAAATACAAAGAGAGAGAGAGAGAGAGAGAGAGAGAAACTGTGCTAAACTATAAAGGATTCTTATCATAGTATGCGTTTTTTTTTAAAAGCGTTGTTAACTCGGAGCGTCGGAAGCGTCAGCGTCGTAACCTCGGAAACAAGCGTTCCGTAACCCAGGGTGGATTTTTCAATTAATATTTTAAGAAAAAGCGTCGTAACCTCAGAACGTCGTAAGCCGGACGTCGTAACCCGGAGACCGCCTGTATATATATATATATATATATATATATATATATATATATATATATATATATATATATATATATATATATATATATATATATATATATATGCTTAAAAAACCACAGTCAATGCACGTGACTACATTAACCCTTAAACGCCGACTGGACGTATTTTACGTCGACATTTTTTGTCTCTCGGGTGCCGACTGGACGTATTTTACGTCGACATACAAAAGTTTTTTTAAAAATTCGCGGAAAAATACTTTTAGGCCTACCAGCCGAAAACTCTTGAATCACGCGCCTTGGGGGATGCTGGAGTTCACGGATCAAGGTGTTGTTTTTGTTTACAATCGTTACGCAGGCGCGCAAGCGCGAATTTCTTTCTTGCCGCACTAAAAAGTATCTGTGACACATCTCTGAAATTATTTTCGTCACTTTGACATAATTTTTTGTACCATTTTAAAATTAGCCATTACATAGAGTATTATATATGAAAATGTGCGCATTTTTATGTAGAATACAACAAAAAAATACTCATGATTGCAGCTTTTATCAGTTTTAAGATATTTTCATATAAATAACGATAAGTGCCAAAATTTCAACCTTTGGTCAACTTTGACTCTACCGAAATGGTCGAAAAACGCAATTGTAAGCTAAAACTCTTATATTTTTTAGTAATATTCAATCATTTAACTTAATTTTGCAACTAATTGGAAGTGTCTAGCACAATTTTATTTCGATTTAATGGTGAATTTATGAAAAAACTTTTTCCTTACGTCCGCGCGGTAACTCTTCCGAAAATAATCATACATGCGATTGTGGTAATGTTTGCACCATTTAAATTAGCCGTTACATAAAGTTTTATATATGAAAATGTGCGCAATTTCATGCACAATACAACTAAAAACAACCCATGGTTGTAGCTTTTATCATTTTGAAATATTTTCATATAAAAATGATAAGTGACAAATTTTCAACCTTCGGTCAATTTTGACTCTACCGAAATGGTCGAAAACGCAATTGTAAGCTAAAACGCCTATATTATAGTAATACTTCAAGCATTTACCTTCATTTTGCAACAAATTGGAAGTCTCTAGCAACAATATTTCGATTTATGGTGAATTTATGAAAAAAAAAAAATTTTCTTTACGTCCGCGCGGTAACTCTTCCGAAAAAATCATACGTGCGATTGTGGTAATGTTTGCACCATTTTAAATTAGCCGTTTACATAACGTTTTATATATGAAATGTGCGCAATTTCATGTATATACAACAATAAATAGTCGAAGGTTTTGTAGCTATTCTCATTTTCGAAATATTTGCATATAAATCACGATTAAATAGAAAAAAAAACCACGTTCGGTCAAATTTGACTCTAACCGAAATGGTCGAAAAAACGCAATTGTAAGATAAACTCTTACAGTCTAGTAATATTCAGTCATTTATCTTCATCGTGAAACAAATTCGAAGTCTCTAGCACAATATTTAAATTTATGGTGAATTTTTTAAAAAAAAACTTTAACCTTCCCTCCGCGCGCGGATTCCTCCGCCACAAAATCTCCGAAATGCGTAAGTCCCATTCTCGGAATATTTGCTCCGTTTCATATTCGGCATTTCATAGAGTTTTATATATGAAAATGTGCGCAATTTCATGTAGAATAAAACTAAAAATATTTGAAAAGTTGTAGCTTTTCTTATTTTCGAAATAATTGCATATAAAAATATATATGTTTAAAAAATTTCGATATTCGGTCAACTTTAGCTCGTCAGATATGGACGAAAACTGCATTTGTAAGCTAATATTCTTACAGTATAGTAATATTCAATCATTTGTCTTCATTCTGAAACATATTGGAAGTCTCTAGGACAATATTTAGATTTATGGTGAATTTTTGAATAAAATATGTGTTTACGTAAGCGCGTTACGAATTCATGCATTATTTTGTGATAATATTTTCTCTGTGTTGCTTTTATCGTTTTACAATGTGTTATATATCAAAATGATTGCAATTTAGTGCACATTACAACGAAAAAAAAAGTAACTTGTTACCTTCAACCGTTTTGCGCACAGCGCGATTTGAATACAATTATATATGAAATTTCGTTTTTGCGCTATCATATATCGCATTATTTATATATGATAATGATAATTTTTTTCATTTCTGATGGTTGCATACTGAACTTCAAGCAATGAAAAAAAAAGGAGCCAAATATGAACTCTTAATCTTGAAAACTAAGCGCGCTGTGATTTTTTGAAAAAAATATTTTTTCCGCTTACGCGCTCACTCTCAAACCCTCCGGCATACGGGAGTCATTTTTTTATTTACCGCCTCCGGCGTTTAAGGGTTAAATAAGCGAATACCACAGGAAAATGATAATTAGAAATCCAAGCACTTTCGTCTTTACTAAGGCATTGTCAAGGAACGAATAAAATACAATTAGAGAGAAATTATCAGGTAAACAACAGATCAAAATTACCAGATGGTTGATTGTCAAAAGGGTTAGAGCTAAAGAGATAATCCAGGATTATCGGATATCACGCGGTCATAAACCAAAACATAGATTTAACTCTAACAGAAACTACAAAGTATCCGTAAAGTCCAAAACATGTAAAAACTGAATGTATTAATTTTCTTGTTTATATTTATCTACAACTTTTTTTCATTATTAAGGCATAAAGTTTAAATAAACCAAGACTTAAATTTAGAACATTTCCATTATTTGACTTGATGAAACAAGATTCGATGATATTCCTTTTAAATGTGTAATTATATGGGATTGAGGCTCTTGCTTTACTCCAGTTAATAGGATGATCTAAATCTCTCAAATGCACGAATAATGCATTCGATATTTGCCCAGTTCTCACAGAATATTTGTGCTGTTTGAGACGTTGTGAAAGACATTTGCCGGTCTGGCCGTAACAGACTTTACAAGGAATTTCATATATGCAGCCTGGAAGATCTTTATGAGTTTTTTATTACTAAACTCTTGACATTAATATTACTGAAAACAACATTTATGTTAAAAAGCTTTAAAATTCTATGAATATCTAAAAACCTTTCATCATAGGGTAATTTCAAAATGCTATGCTTACAAAATTCAAGTTTGTCATTTGTTAAATAAAATGTTTTTCTAGCTCTTTTCCACGACACATCTACAAAAGTCCTTGGGTATTTAAGTTTCAATGCAATATCATAAATAGTCTTAATCTCAGCGTCAATAAACTGCGGGGTACAGACACGTAAAGCCCTTAGCAACATCCCAGAAAAAACAGAATTTAATATTTTGATGGTGATTGGAGTAGTAACGAACAAAAGTGGCAATGTTAGTTGATTTCCGAAAGACTGAAAACGTGAAATTTCTATCATTTCTATGGACAGTTACACCAAGAAAATTCAGATTACAATTTCTTCCTTCCTCTACAGTAAATTTTGTAGATGGGACTAAATTATTGAGATTATTAAGGAATTCCTGGAGATTTTCGTGAACTGGCCAAATACAGAAAATATCATCCACATACCTAAACCATATAACTTTTTGGGGCAAAATTCTTGGTAAGAGTTTTGTCTCAAAAAATTCCATGTAAATATTGCTAAGGAAAGGAGATAAGGGATTACCCATAGCCATGCCAAACTTTTGAATAAAAAATTCCCAATTAAAACAAAATTTACTATCTTTTATGCATAACCTTATGAGACTAATGACGGGGTACCACAGTTAAGGGATTATCATGACGTTCTAATTCATCCTCCAAATATTCAAGTAAATCATCTACAGGCACTTTTGTAAATAAAGAGAACATCAAAACTAACCATATTAAAATAAAAATTCAAATTTAAACTATTCAATTTGTTTATAAAATCAACACAGTTTTTGACATCCGTGTTAGAAATATTTCCTACCAAAGGTGTAAGGATTTTTACAAGCAATTTAGATAAATTATACGTAACTAAGCCCACTGAACTAATGATTGGTCGGATAGGTTATTGATTTTGTGTGTCTTGACTAAAGTATACATATAAGGTAGGAAGGTGCATTGCTGTGTAAACTGTTTAATTAAATGGTCCAAGCCCTTCGGAATGGATTTAATTTGTTTATTGAAATGGGAGTTCACTGTCTGTGTAGGATCAGACTTTTTTCGTATAAGTATCAGTATCATTTAACAATGCCATTATTTTACTTACATAGTCACTTTTATTCATTATTACCACAGCATTAGAGTTATCTGCTTTTGTCACTTTCACTGTTTCGTCTTCTTTAATTTTCTTATAAGCCTGGAGAAATGCTACGGTTACATTAGGGGGAGAAGGCTTGCTCATAGCACCATACACAATACCTTTACAAATATTGATATCCTCAGGACATAGATTTTGATTAATTTTTTCTAAATAACAAAAGTATTTTGAAATGTCGACACAGTCCAGGTGACCGTTAGACACACCAAAGCTTAACCCATATCCCAAAGCCGCTGTCGTAGCACTATCCACCTGTTTGTCTGATATTAATCATGAAGTCCATATTGGCATGCTTAGTCCAGTCGCTTCAGCAATAAGATTCTTCAACTTGACTTGAAGCTTCCTTTGAAGAGGGTTGCAGCACTTCCTCAATTTTCCCTAGAAATAATCCAGCATCCGATTCTTCCAATCCACAGGAACCGCCTGATTGAAGCCAAACCGTCTGCTTCTAAGGGTACAAAACGCATCATATACTTCAACTTTTGTGATGTCGATGTGTTTCTGAAGTATGATGCGTTGAAACTCGTCGAAAGGTCGTTCTGCTAGAAGAAGAATTCTCACTGGTAAAATTAACTTGGGCATCACTTGCTCGTTCATACACTTCCGCAGAAAGTTAAGTCGAAGTTTCAGTTTGTGAGCGATGATAAGAGCATTACAGAAGGATGTCACGAATAGAACAAGGCTCGGAAAATTCACAGAAAAGCCGTAGAAGTTGCGCGTGGTTCCCATTATGCTTAATAAATCACAGTAGATGCACGTAACTTCATTAAGTAACAGAATACCACAGGAAAATGAAATCCAAGCACTTTCGTCTTTACTAAGACATTGTCAAGGGATGAATGAAATACAATTGGAGAGAAAGTTATCAGGTAAACAAAAAATAAAAAAATACAAGATGGTTAATTGTCAAAAGGGTAAAAGTTAAAGAGATAATCCAGGATTAACGGATATCGCACGGTCACAAACCAAAACATAGATTTAACCCTAACAGAAACTACAAAGTATCCGTACAGTCCAAAACATGTAAAAACTGAATATATTAATTTTCTTGTTTATATTTATATACAACTTTTTTCATTATAAAGGCATCAAATTTGAATAAACCAAGACTTACATTTAGAACATTTCCATTATTTGACTTTATGAAACAAGATTCAATGATATTCCTTTATTGAGACTGAGATTAAAACTATTTATGATATTGCATTGAAACTTAAATACCTAAGGACTTTTCTAGATGTGGCATGGAAAAGAGCTAGAAAAATATTTTATTTAACTAAGGACAAACTTGAATTTAGTAAACATAACATTTTGAAATTACCCTATGATGAAAGGTTTATAGATATTCTTAGAATTTTAAAGCTTTTCAACATAAATGTTGTTTTCAGTAATATTAATGACAAGAGCTTAGTAATAAAAAATTCTCCTAAAGATTTTCCAGGCTGCATATATGGAATTCCTTGCAAAAACTGTGATAAAGTCTATTATGGACAGACCGGCAAATGTCTTTCACAACGTCTCAAACAGCACAAAATTAATATTCTGTGAGAACTGGGCAAATATCGAATGCATTATTCGTACATTTGAGAGATTTAGATCAGCCTAGTAACTGGAGTCAAGCGGAAGCCTTAATCCCATGTAATGACACAGTTAAAAGGAATATCATTGAATCTTGTTTCATTAAGTCAAATAATGGAAATGTTCTAAATTTAAGTCTTGGTGTATTTAAACTTGATGCCTTCATAATGAAAAAAGTTGTAGATAAATATAAACAAGAAAATTAATATATTCAGTTTTTACATGTTTTGGACTTTACGGATACTTTGTAGTTTCTGTTAGGGTTAAATCTATGTTTTGGTTTGTGACAGTGTGATATCCGATATTCCTGGATTACCTCTTTAACTTTTACCCTTTTGACAATTAACCATCTGGTATTTTTGATCTGTTGTTTAACTGTACCTGATAACTTTCTCTCCAATTACATTTTATTCGTTCCTTGACAATGTCTTAGTATATATATATATATATATATATATATATATATATATATATATATATATATATATATATATATATATATATACAAACAAATACCACAGGAAAACGATAGTCAGAAATCCAAGCGCTTTCGTCTTTACTAGGACATTGTCAAGGAAAGAATGAAATACAATTGGAGAGAAAGTTATCAGGTAAACAACAGATCAAAAATACCAGATGGTTAATTGTCAAAACGGTAAAAGTTAAAGAGATAATCCAGGATTATCGGATGTCACGCGGTCGCACACCAAAACATAGATTTAACCCTAACAGAGACTATAAAGTATCCGTACAGTCCAAAACATGTACAAACTGAATATATTCATTTTGTTGTTTATATTTATCTGCAACTTTTTTCATTATGAAGGCATCAAGTTTAAATAAACCAAGACTTAAATTTAGAAAATTTCCATTATTGACTTGATGAAACAAGATTCAATGATATTCCTTTTAACTGTGTCATTACATAGGATTAAGGCTCTTGCTTGACTCCAGTTAATAGGATGATCTAAATCTCTCAAATGTACAAATAATGCATTCGATATTTGCCTAGCTCTCACAGAATATTGGTGGTGTTTGAGACGTTGTGAAAGAGACTTTATCACACTTTTTGCAAGGAATTTCATATATGCAGTCTAAAAGATCTTTAGGAGAATTTTTTATTACTAAACTATTGACATTTATATTACTGAAAACAACATTTATGTAAAAAAGCTTCAAAATTCTAGGAATATCTAAAAACCTTTCATCATAGGGTAATTTCAAAAGGTTATGCTTACTAAATTCAAGTTTGTAATTAGTTAAATAAAATGTTTTTCTAGCTCTTTTCCATGCCACATCTACAATAGTCCTTGGGTATTTAAGTTTCTGTGCAATATCATAAATAGTTTTAATCTCAGCGTCAATAAATCCCATGTAATGACACAGTTAAAAGGAATCTTGTTTCATCAAGTCAAATAATGGAAATGTTCTAAATGTAGGTCTTGGTTTATTTAAACTCGATGCCTTCATAATGAAAAAAGTTGTAGATAAATATAAACAACAATATTAATATATTCAGTTTTTACATGTTTTGGACTGTACGGATACTTTGTATTGTAGTTTATGTTAGGGTTAAACATATATATATATATATATATATATATATATATATATATATATATTATATATATATATATATATATATATATATATATATATATATATATATATATATATATATATATATATATATATATATATATATATATATATATATATATATATATATGACTGGTAAAAATGTTCTGTAACAACAGAATTCCATCTAATAAAAGGAGCCCATAAAAAACACCAAAATGTAGAGAGTTAAAAGTACTATATTTCAGAGACTGCTGTCTCTCTCTTCAGGTATATGAATGAGAAAAGTTTACAGAAAAGGTGGTATTTATACCAAGAGATCCGTCCACAAGTAAGCCAATTTAGGTCACCCCCGCTTATAATCTTCCTTTCAATCTTCTTAAGCGTTGTTGAATGAAAACTTCGGCGACGACATCTGAAATCCACGCACCTTTTGAGATGTTCATTACCTGCTTCTCTTTTATTAAGGACCGATTCCATCATTTGACTCTTGTACCGGCAGTTGCTGCTATAAATTACACGTGACAAATTCCAGTTTATTCTATGGTTATGTTCATTTATATGGTTGAAAATAGCCGAGTTCTGTTGTCCATACCTAACTGACCGTTTGTGTTGTATTAGTCTCTGGGGAAGTGATTTACCTGTAAATCCGATGTAAGATTGGTCACAGTCCTGGCATGGGATCTCATAGACCCCAGATGTCTTTGGGAGATGTCTTTTGTTGGACGTTAATCAGGGATTTGGCTAAGGTGTTTGGGTAGGTAAATGCAAAAGGGTTGGATTTCCCAAGGGTGTGGGTTACTCTCTTAATCGTCTCCAGGTGAGGAATTTTTATTTTATTGTTGGGTGTGTCTCTGGTCTTGTCTTTAGGGGGTCGGTAGAAAATTACGTTTGCTTTTTGAATTGCTTTCTCAATTATATGGTCAGGATACTTTAAAGACGAAAGTTGCTTGCGAATTAGCTCAAATTCTTTTTCCAGGAAATCTGGGGAACAAATTCGTAAGGCTCTTAAGAATAGGTTGCTAGCTACACCTATCTTGATAGTAATGTCGTGATAGCTAAAGTAGTGAATATATGAAAGTGAGAACGTTGGTTTTCTGTATATGGTAAATTTGTATTCTGTCGTGTCTCTGATTATTATAACATCATGAAAAGGAATTTTGTTGTCTGTTTCCCATTCAACTTTAAATTTGATGCTGGGCACAAATGCGTTTAATTTTGAGAGGAATTCATTAAAATTACCCCACTTATTATCCCAAAATGTTAGGATATCATCCACGTATCTCATCCACAGCATGTTTTTGGGTTTTATTGCATTTATTACTGTAGTTTCAAAGTATTCCATGTACAGATTGGCTAAAACAGGACTTAAAGGACTACCCATACTACACCCGAATTTTTGCTTGTAGAATGATTCCCCGAATGAAAAATACGTTATTAGCTGCACATGATTCAAACTAACTTTATTATTTTGTCAAGCGCCAATGGGAAATGATCTGAATAGGGGGATAATTTTTCCCTTAAAAACTGAAGAACGTCCTGTACTGGTACTTTTGTGAATAGGGAGTCTACGTCAAGGCTTAAAAGTTTTATGTTGTGAAGTGGTATATGTGCTTTCTCTGAATTTGTGACAAAAATCTTCCGAATGTTTAATGTGACTGGGAGAAAAAAGTGCCTAAAAAAGGAGAAAGGAGGGGACCGGCTAAAAAACCATTTAGAAATTTTGTAATTGAAAGCTCCGGCGCATGAAACGATGGGTCTGAATGGAAGATTGTCTTTGTGAGTTTTGGGAAGGCCATAAAAGTAGGGTAATTTAGGATTAATTACTTTATATTTCTCTAATAGTTCAATACTCTTTTTGTCTTGGCCAATTAATCTTACTTTCCGAAAAAATTCTGTGGTAACGTTTTGGAGGGGATTTTTCGTAAGTTTTTCGTAAGAGTTTGTGTCGCTAAGGAGCTGGTTGATTTTGTCGAGGTAGAAGTCTTTGTCCATTATTACGATTTTGCCGTCTTTGTCGGATCTACTTATTATAACATCTAACTTTTTAGCGAGTGGATGGCTATCATGAATCTGCCTGGGAACAGGATATTTCTTATGAAAGTCAGTTAAAGCATTTAGTAACACTCCTTTTAAACATATCTCTTCACGGCCTGTAGTTTTTCGTCAGATATGAATTTATCAAAAACAAAGCCACTATATGAAGTCTAGGTTGTTTTTGCGGTCTGCCATAAGGGCAAAGGATAAGCCTAAATTTAAAAACTAAATGTTGATTTACAGTAAGGGGTGTTGGATAAGTTAAAACTTTGTCTTGTTGTTCAAGATTATTCCATGCGCTATTGTCTATTAGGTTATTTAACTTGCGTAAAAGTCTGTTGGCTTACTTGTGGACGGATCTCTTGGTATAAATACCACCTTTTCTGTAAACTTTTCTCATTCATATACCTGAAGAGAGATACAGCAGTCTCTGAAATATATAGTACTTTTCTCTCTACGTTTTGGTGTTTTTATGGGCTCCTTTTATTAGATATATATATATATACATATATATATATATATATATATATATATATATATATATATATCTATATATATATATATATATATATATATATATATATATATATATATATATATATATATATATATATATATCAATTCAAGCTACAAATGTCCTTTAATATCTAAATTCACTTTACCTCCCAAATGATATATTTTCATATATACATTGGATAGCGTCACTGACTGTCCTGATTTCGTCCCCGTCCACTTGGACGGTGGTTCGATCCCATGGGGGGACGAAATTATTATCAACTAAAAAATTCCCCTTCGGTACATATATGAAAATATATCATATGGGAGGTAAAGTGAATTTAGATATTAAAGGACATTTGTAGCTTGAATTGATATATAAATGGATCACGGTTCGATGTGATAATTATTCATATATATATATATATATATATATATATATATATATATATATATATATATATATATATATTGTTTAACCCTAACAGAAACTACAAAGTATCCCTACAGTCCAAACATGTAAAAACTGAATATATTAATTTTGTGTTTATATTTATCATAACACACACACACACACACACACACACACACACAGATATATTTGAGATATTTGAGAAAAGCGACGACTCGCGGTCCCTGAAATGCGTAGTAGTAATATATTGCTGTACATACGTTTGTATCTGTCTATCTATGTAATTTAGATTTAGATATGGTGCTAATAAGTAAATGCTGTATATAATACTTATCATGTAATACAAGCATTATCTATTTTATTCGTTTTTCAGCCTGGGAAATGTATCAAGTAATACGAAACATCGGGATTTTATTTTAATAAAGCGGATATAAACAGAACGCCTTTCCATAAACTTCAAATGGTCTATTTATCTATCTATCTTTCTATATATATATATATATATATATATATATATATATATATATATATATATGTTTATATATATATGTATGTATATATAAATATGTGTGTGTGTGTTTAACCATCATTGTAGATGTGAGCGTATTTATGCATGTATGCATTTATGAGCATCCTAGACAGAGAGAGAGAGAGAGAGAGAGAGAGAGGAGAGAGAGAGAGAGATAAGGTCATTATATGCGATCGCACTAAATGAATACAACCCCATTAGAATCATCCCATCCAGCGAGAGATTTAAATTAAAAGCTGAAAAGAGACGCTGTGTTGCCCAGCCTTTCAACAGCCCCCAAGAGGAGGTTTTCAGGCTTTTCCGTAAACGAGGCCATAAAACAACACGTCTCAGCTCTCTGGTCAGCGTCGGCCGTAAGCTAAATGGCTTTTTCTGGCCTGTCCGTTTCCT
This sequence comes from Macrobrachium nipponense, assembly GCF_015104395.2. Taxonomy (NCBI): domain Eukaryota; kingdom Metazoa; phylum Arthropoda; class Malacostraca; order Decapoda; family Palaemonidae; genus Macrobrachium; species Macrobrachium nipponense. The sequence goes on from NC_087200.1 coordinate 48,970,584, forward strand.
CTGTATGGGGTTTCAACTCTACTGGTCAGGTCCTCTGATTAAATGTATAATCTTAGATGTAGACTAAGTGAGTTCGTTACGTTTTTTGTTGTTTCAGTTCATTTACATAGATTATCTTGTTTGGATGATTCTTAATGTACACACGAATACTCATGTGCACATGATTCTTGAAGGCACACATTTGGTTACTTTAGCCTGGATGCAAATACACCGTGAAGATATTGTGGATATAAGGACGGCGTTGATGATCAATTGAAGGGAATGGTAACATGGATATTCGTTTGGGAAAAATTTCATTAAATAAATAACTCACTGCCCAATAAAAAAAAAATAATAAACTGAAAGATGACCTGAAATGGAATGACTGCATCAAGCATCTTCGCCAAAATGCACTGAATTAGAAATAATAGTGAAAAAACAACGACATAAACAATTATTCATAAAATGAACAGTACAAATAAACACTCAAAACTTTACGGAAATGGCTAACGCAAACCCAAATCAGAGCCGGGCCAATTGAATAACAGACTGATCTATAAAATTAAATTGGGTCGGATAGCGAAAGGTCACCGGTTTGCATAAGGTGACATTCATGTAGGCGGGTGGAATGTAACATCATTCGGGAGTAGTAGAGAGGAAGGGCAATTGGAGAGGTTAGTTCGTGAATGTCATTCTCACTCGTTGGTTTTATGGTAGAGAGATAACCAAGAGATTTATTAACTATTATTATTATTATTATTATTATTATTATTATTATTATTATTATTATTATTATTATTATTATTATTATTACTTCCTAATAAGAAAGGAAGCTTGAATTTCAAGTCAATGGCCTCGGTGGGCTTGTCCCATATGAATATGGTTCATCTACTGGATAATAATAATCAATAATAATAATAATAATAAATAATAATGATATTATATTATTATTATTATTATTATTATTATTATTATTATTATTATTCATTATATTATTATTATTATTCAAAACAAGAACCCTATTCATCTGGAACAAACACAAAGAGTATAGTGTTCATTTGAAAGGAGTAACAGAAAATACTAGGTCATTCCGAAAGAAGAGATCGGTTATTAGGAAAGAAAAAGTAAACCACAAATTAATACTGAAATAGAAAGAAAAAAGGAAGGAAATTATCAAAATAGGAGGATAGTTGTTTTATGGTGGTAATACTTTGCACTATCGCTTGAGCTTTTGAAGTTCTAATTGCAGAGCATCCTCAGGGAGGGAGGCTGTTCCACAGTCCAACGGTGTGAGGAATAAAAGACCTCTGGAACTAAGAAGTTCAGCAGCGAGATACAATGACTTCTTATTGGTGATGCTCTTCAGTAAATCTGTTTGTTCTCAGCAGGAAAATGAGATCGGGGATCATTTGTGGATGTGAAAAAATAAAACATTTACAAACCAGAGACCATTTTCGATGGTCCAAGTTGTAACGGTCAGTGGTAAGAAGAAGAAGCCTATCACTAAAGAATTATATAATGAGTGTGTAGCATTTCATTGTAAAAAATGGAAGTTCGTATGCAAATAGGTTAATACTTTTCGAAGAGCAGAGTGACGGACATGAATGAAATAGTAGAATATTTTAAGGAAGGAGTAAGGTGTAAAACATTTAACGTGAAAATAAGTGCAAATCGATTACCATCTAAAAATAATGGACTGAAATACTTGCATTAATCTTTTATACTAAGAGAAAAGTTTAGGTTAAATGCCCAGAAATAATCCCAACCATTGGCCTTGATACAATTCAGAAAAGAAATGGTAATATTATGAGTGTCTGTACTTCTCTTTCTTGAATGGCGTCGTTTCAGCTCCTTCCAGCATAAAGAATAAATGCCATACCATCTCTAAGTACATAAGAGCCGATTCTCAATAGAAAATGTCACAGTTACATCATAGATTATTTTATAAAGCTTTGAGATCCAGATAGAAGCGGAATAAAAAAGAAAAGTTGGTCAGAAATAAATTAAATCCCAAGTAACCTGGTTTGATATTGCCATCGTTTATAAAAGAAAAGTTTAAAAACACGAAAAATTAGTAATAACCGCCATATCATATTGTTTTACAGAAGTTATTAAAATTTGTAATAATACATATATGCAAATACAAATTTTTAGCCATTCTTTTTATAAGCAGCAAGGTTTTATGGTCTTTCTTTAATGAAAATAACAAACCCACATAAGCTTCGTTATACACAGGTACTAAAGCCTCTTCCTATGAGCATTTAGTTTTATCCAACACAAGGGCAGTCTCTTTTCCAGGGATTTCTTTTTTTTTATTTATATGGTTATCTGCATTTTTCGCCTAGTGATGTTTTTCTTGAGCCACTAACTGTTACGAAAATGGTCTCAGTATATACTATGTATGTATATACATATTATATATATATATATATATATATATATATATATATATATATATATATATAATATATATATATATATATATATATATATATATATAATATATATATATATATATATATCATATATATATATATATATATATATATATATATAATATAATATAATATATATATATATATATATATATATATATATATATATATATATATATATATCATATATATATATATAACATATATATATATACATACAGGGTGTTCCGAAATTAGAGCCGACCCCTCTACAACATAAACTGAAATTGATATGGACAAAAACAAAAGTAATTCAGAACAGGTATTTATTTAAGTTTCGCTGAGTATTTAATATTTTGTGTGGCCTCCATCTGCCTGCACCACAGCCTGCATTCTTGAGGGGTAGATTTCAGCAAAATTGCAATAAAGCCGAGACTCAAATTCTATTTCCCTGAGCACTTCGGTCACTTCTCTTTGCAGGTTGTCAAGGCTTGGTATACCATCATAGTTCACTGCATGCACTTCAACATGCTCCTTTGAGATAATACCAATGTTTTCACACACATTAAGGTCAGGGGAGCTACCTTGAAATTCTCTTGACGAGAAAAAATTGATACCACTGTTTGGAAGCAGCTCCTGTGTCTGAAGAGCCTTGAAATATGGTGCCTTATCATGCAAAAATATGACTTCTTCGACAGATAATATATTTTCAGGATCTTTGAGGAAAGGAAATACTCCACCATTGAGCACAGTTTCTCTAAAATATTTGCCATTCAAATGAAGAATTCATCTGATGTAGAAAGTCAGCTTCATCCCAATCTTTAAGAAATGAGCCACAAAACCATGCATGGTCTTCTCTCTGTTACTGAGTGATGTTGGGCTTGCTGATAACATGAAATGGCTTGATACTAAATTTTTTCAACTCACGATATACAGTACTATAACATCTCTTTTTTCACCTTATTGTTTCTAGTTCAAGCGCCAATTTACGTAAAGACTTTCTTGGTCTGCCCACTGCGTCAGCTATGTTGTCTTTTGACTCCTGAGAAAGGACTTCAGGCCTTCCAAGATTCTCACACTTTTCACAATGACGGTCATCTGGATTTTTGTTCCAGTCTCTTTTACCCAAGGATTTAACTATCCAGGACCGTGAAATGAAGGATGCGCCAGCATCCCTGGCCTCTCTGAAGGTTATAGCCTGGATTCGGTCAATCCATCTGATTTCCTCCAAGTCATTAACCATGGCTGTATTTAACTCCTTCACTCAGTCTGAAAATACAAGAAGTGTAAAATGAAAAATAGCTTAATAGAAACTTAAGATAATGTACTTGGAGATAGGCTATATCACAAAACTTCATAAATTTCCATTTGTGCGGAGGGGGGCCTTTAATTTCTAAACACCCAGTATATATATATATATATATATATATATATATATATATATATATATATATATATATATTATATATATACATATATAGTAAATATATATATATATATATATATATATATATATATATATATATATATATATATATACATATATATACATATATATAGTATATATATATATATATATATATATATATATATATAATATATAGAGAGAGAGAGAGAGAGAGAGAGAGAGAGAGAGAGAGATACGGGCAGCCCTAGAGCAAGAGGCCGTGGTAGCAAAAGGCTGGCTTTGTCTAAAACGAACAATGCATAATATATTACACACATACATACATACATATATATATAATATAATATATATATATATATATATATATATTATATATATATATATATTATTTATGCAAAAAAGACAAAAAAAACTAAGTTACCTTATCGTATTCAAATGGCTGAAAACTATCTATAACATGAGTCGTGTTAATTAAACCAATATTCTTTTCCAACGAAGGTTTTCCTATATGGTAACTCCCGCAAGTAAACGAAAAATATCATTACGGGCTTTCTCTTTAAAAGAGAACTGAAGTATGTAATTTTTTCTCTTTTGTACTTGTGAAGTGTTTATTATGTAGTCTCTTATTTAGAAAACTGCAAGCGAAGGCATTAAGTGGAAAGTATCAATTCTGAGCTACAGTTACATTGTTACTCCTCCGTAAGTAGATGCTTGGAAAACACGAACTACGGATAAACATTGACCCCGTGGGTGGGTAAGGCACCTCATGCAGCCCACTTTAGTCTTTACTTAAGGTACTCTGCACCGCGCCTTCGGCCGGTAACCCCTTTCATTCCTTTTACTGCACATCTCTTCATATTCTCTTTCTTTGGTCTTACTTTTCGCCCTCTTCTTACAACTGAATGTAGTGCGAGGTTTTACTTCTGTTACACCTTTCAAACCTTTTGCTGTTCATTTCATTTTCAGCAATGACTATCCTCATAGGTCCCAGTGCTTGGTCTTTGACCTATATTCTATATTCAATGCTATTCAATTCATAAACATCGCAGATTAAAAATTTACTAAGGAAACCATACCCTTTTATTTTACCTAGATTTCCTAATGCTGATATGATAGTAATTAGATACTAAAATCAGCTTAATATTCGCGCATATTAAAAATGTAGTTATTTCAAGGTTTTGCATTATTGGAAATACGACTTGAGTTGAAAGGAATATTTTTATCGCTTTAGCATTTATTCATGAACAGTAATTCTCATAAAAGGGAAAAACGAGAAAAGAAAAGGTTCCTGGTTGTAGCCGGGCTGGGGAGGGGTTGGGGGAGGGGGGAGTGCGTTCGGGGTTGTGGCTAGGGGTAATGCTGCATTATTTTCATCAATACTGGCAAGTGCTATATATATATATATCATTTTTCTGGGATATTTGTTTTATTACTTATCGCTGAAACCTTCAACATGGTTTTTATTTACTATTTAGAATCAGTAATGTCACAATGACGTGCTGACCAGAAGTTCATCCACATCGATCTATTTCGGACATAGCCCGGCTGCATAATATGTCCTCAACTGAAGGTTATGGAGCAAACTACAAGATCAATAAATACCACTTCAGACTTACGTTCGGATTCGTGAATATCAGTGAGCGCTTTCTAAACAAAATCCGGAGGTCGAACTCCCGTGCGTCAACGGACGTTCTAGTTAGGAATTTACTATTTTTTGGAGACTTCAGTTGCGATTTCTTCTGAAGTATTGATGAAGAACCATTATTCCCCAAAGGTGTTTCTAGATCAGAGGTTAAGTGTTGCTATTTTTACTTGTTCGTGCTTGCTAGCGAGTAAAAGTGGTAGAAGGTACTCTTGGTTACTCGCAATGTAGTTATGAAACCGTTGCAGTCTACCTACTTGAATTTCTATGTAAAAGAAAATGACAGACATTTGATATTCATGGATATGCATTGCACTTATGTATACGTGTGTATGTAAGAACATTCTTATTCATATGCTTGATTTCTTATGTCGCTTAAGAGGGGAGATGTTTTAATGCAGTATAATTCGTAATATCTATATATATATATAGATATATATATATATATATATATATATAGATATATATATATATAATATATATATATTTGTGTGTGTGTGTGTGTGTATGTATCTTTTAGCCAAAACAATGCTTCAAAATAGATTTTTCCATTTCAATCTACGAATATTTCTTTCAAGTCTTCAACCCATGAATTTTGCTGTATACTTGTGGTTGTTTTGTAGCAAATTTCTGTTTGTCAGATTTTCCTCTTGCTATATACATGTGTGTATGTGTATTACAAATGGCATTTAAGAAATATAGATCACAAATTTGTTCGAATACAGCCTGGAATCATGGATGAGTGATGTGGTAGTTACATTTGACAACGTCTTCGAGGATTGCATGAGAGAGAGAGAGAGAGATAGAGAGAGAAGGTGAGAGTGGCTGGTTGTTGGCTGTTGTCTTGTTTGGTTGTTTGTGTTCATATGTGTAGTTAGTAAGTGGACTGCGGTGATCACTGTGTTTGGCAATCAATCAAGTAAGGCAGTTTATTGGACAGAGATAAAGTAGTCTTTTGATGGTTAGATGTTGTGTGATTTGACTGATTTTGGTACTGTATAGTTGTTGTGCGTGTGTTTGTCTGGTTGTTGTTGAGTTTGATTTTGTGTTTTGATGTTTGTGAGTTTTTTTGTGTTGGTGGTTGTTTTGTATTGATTTGTCGAGTTTTCTTTGATGTTGTTGGTGTTGTTTGTGCAGTGAGTTGTGTTTCTGAATTGTTGTATGATTTGTTGTTGTTTTCGAATTTTTGGTTTTTGTTTGTGTAGTGATTGTTGTGTTGTTTTTTGGAGTTCTTGTATGGTTTTGGTGCTTGTCTGTCTTTGTGTGTTGAATTCAGTGGTTGCTGTGTCTCGACAGCTGCTAGGGGATGGCACAATGTCTCGCCCTGAGTGTCTCGAGTCTGAGGTGAATACATGTGTTTGTGTTTTGCGTGTTCTGTGTCTCGTTAAGCCAATTGTCCTTCGTAATTAGTAACGTAAAGGGGAAAGTGTGGCTGGGGGAACTTTTTAGTTAGCCGTGTTCGATAAAGTAAATGTGAGGAGATCTTGTTGCTTTTGTTTTGTGAGTTGTGTGATTGCTGAAGAAAATGACTATGGAAGGTTTGACTGAAGTGGAAAGGCTGAAGGAGGAGTTGCAGTTGTTGAAGGAAGCTAAGGAAATACTGGAAGTAGAGAATGACATGTTAAGGGTACAGTGTGAGGAGCTGAAGAGCGAGTTAGAGGAGTGTGAAAGTGGAAATGAAAGAAGTGAAAGGAGCGGAGCAATGGATTGTTGAGAAGATGGATGAAAAGTTGGGATCGATGATGAGTAATGTGCAAGAGATGATGAAGGAAATGATGTAAGAGTTTTTAAGGGAGGGAGCTATCGGAGGTAGGTTTCCTGGGTCTCATGATGGGCCACGAGCAATTAAGAAAGTGCAAGAACAAATGTATGAAAGTATGAGTGAGGAAAGTGATATAGTTGTTGTAAATGGAGAAAGAGAAGGTACAGAATAGGAATAGATCAGAGCAGAAGGATAAGAAGGGAGTTAAGAGTAAAGAAAGGGCTAAAGGGAAGATTAGTAAGGGCGATGGGGAAGATAAAAAGAGAATGAATGAAGATGAGAACAGAGTTGAGAGTAAGGTACAGGATGAGAGTGATTTAAATAGTTGTAAGTGGGGATTAGTAGTAGGAAGAAGAGGGGTAAGAAAGGTATGACAAAAGTATGCATGTGAGTATGGAAGTAGATTCGTTGTATTCGGGAGAGGGTAAGAAAGGTCAGAATGGAAGTAGCAAAAGTGAGAGTGAGAGTGCGCGAGAAGTACGAAAGGCTGTGTATATGAGAGAGGTACCCCGATGAGCAAGGTATGAGGAATATGGGAGTAGAGAGATAGGGAACTTTTTCAAAGAGTATGAGAAGTATTGTGTGGCTAAGTATGGGGATAACAAGAGAGTTTGGGTGAGAGAGTTAGGTAGATTTTTGATGGGATTTTTGTTGAATATGTATGGGATAATTTTAATGTGGGAGATATATCATATGAAAGTGTTAAAACTAGGATTATGGAACAGGCTAGGAGGGTAAAAAGTAGTGCTAGGTATAGAAGGAGGAATGATTTTGAGGAGGCAAAGATGAATGCTGGTTTGTCTCTGTCTATGTATGCCTGTAGGTTAGAAACATTAGCTAGAAAAAAGTTTGGGGGCGAAGGGATAAATGAGTGTAAGGAGTTAGTGCAAAAGTTGTTGGCGACTGTATCAGAGAGTGTATATGAGTTTATAAATCTAAAGTGTAAGGAGAAAATGCTATGGATGAATGAAAGGTTGACGTGGAAAGACGTCTTAGAGATAATGGAAGATTATAAGCTTGATAGGTGTATGAAAGAGAGAAATATTAGCGTTAGGGCCAAAGTAAATGAGGGTGTGCCCGAATTTAAGAATTATAGAAAAGCAGTTTTAAAAGGGTTGAGGGGAATGGCAGAGCAAGTGGTTGATAGGAGCATCAGAACAAGTAATGTGAGTATGGTGAAACCTACGAGAGATAGGAGTGTGAGTGTCGGAAGGATAGGGTCAGTTAGCTATGAGCAAGAGGAGAAGTGTTATAGATGTGGGAAATCAGGGCATAAGAAGAATGAATGTCGGTGGGCATTAGGAGATCGTTTCGGGTGTGGGAAGATAGGCCATTCAGTTAGTGAGTGTCAGAGAGACAAGGGACATTAAGTGTTATATTTGTAGACAGGTAGGGCATATAGCTAGTGGATGTTGGGGTACTTGTATAAACGTGGTTTGCTTCAACTGTGGAAAGAATGGGCATAATGCAGGATGTGTAAAGAACATTGTGCAAAGTGTGGTGAATGTGGAGTGGGCAGTAATGTAGCAAGTGTGTGTAGGTGAAAGAGGATGAGTCAGGCTGGGAATTCAGTTGGATGGGTCCTCTAGTATGCAACAGTATTTTTGGGAGAATGCAATAAGTGAGTAGTTGAAAGTGAATAATTGTGAGCAGAGTGTCAATGAACAAATGGGTCTGGGAGATCGACAGTTAGTGTTGGCAGAGTATGGAAGAAAGCAGAAGAGTGTAGAGAAAGGGACTGGAAAGAAGAAGTGTGAACGGCATATGGGTGTTAGTGTTGGAGTACAAACTGTTAGTAAGGCGTGTAATATGGATGACTTTGAGGGAATGGATGATACTTGTAGTGTGTGTGGGTTTGAATTGTTAGGGTTTAGTGAGATTTCAACAGGAAGGGAATCAAGGGGTAAGGACGTGGTTGGCAGTAAGAATGAGTCTCTTTAGGAGATTGGCCTGAATATAAATGAGGCGAGGGATTTAGTGGCAGAATTACGAGAGATATTAGGGCAAGAGTTAGAAGGGGTAGATGAGATAGGGAGATAATGGGAATCTGAATGAAAGTGGTCTGGAAGAAGTGAAAGGCAATGTAACTGAGAGAGTATATGAGGGTCCTCAAACAAGATCCAGGGGGCCTGCATCCGAGCATCCTTGGGTGTTGTGAAAGGCAATTTAATGTGGGTATTGAGAGTGTAAGGAGACGTTGTCAAATTTGACAACATCTTCGAGGGTTGTGTGTGTGTGTGTGTGAGAGAGAGAGAGAGAGAGAGAGAGAGAGAGAGAGAGAGAGAAGGTGAGAGTGGCTGGTTGTTGTCTCGGTAGGTTGTTTGTGTTTGTATGTGAAGTTAGTGAGTGAATTGCTTATTGGTGGGCGGTTGTATTCACCTGCGGATTTGGTTGTGAGTCAGTCTGTGATGATCAGTTTGTGTTTGGCAATCAGTCAAGTAAGACAGTTTTTTTGGACAGAGATAAGGCTGAGTCTATTGATGGTCGTTGTTGTGTTATTTGACTGATTTTGGTACTGTATATTTGTTGTGCATGTGTCTTTCTGGTTGTTATTAAACTGAAGAGTGTCTGCTATATTTGATTTTGTATTTTGATGTTTGTGAGTTGTTTGTTGGAGACAGTGTTGGCAGTTGTTTGTTATTGATTTGTCGAGTTGTCTTTGATGTTGTTGGTGTTTTTTATGCAGTGAGTTGTATTCCTGAGTTGTATGATTTGTTGTGTGGCTTTTTGAAGTTCTTGTATGGTTTTGGTGCTTGTCTGTCTTTGTGTGTTGAACTCAGCAGTTGTGTCTCAACAACTATATCCAGCAGATGCCTGTGGATGGCACAACGTCTCGCCCTGAGTGTCTCGAGTCTGAGGTGAATACATGTGTTTGTGTTTTGCGTGTTCTGTGTCTCGTTAAGCCAATTGTCCTGCGTAATTAGTAACATAAAGGGGAAAGTGTGGCTGGGAGAACTTTTTTGTCAGCCATGTTCGATAAAGTAAATGTGAGGAGATCTTGTTGCTTTTGTTTTTTAGCTTGTGATTCCAAAACATAGTCATGGGATGAAGACTACAAAAAAATGTAATTTGTAGATTTAAATGGAAAAATCTGTTTTGAAGCATTGTTTCAACTAAAAGATATACGTGCATACAATACATGAATACATAAATACATTATATATATATACATCTATATATATATATATATATATATATATATAATATATATATATTATATATTATATATATATATATATACATACATATATATATATATATATATATATATATATATATATCTATATATATATATATACGTATATATATATATATATATATATATATATATATATATATATTATATATATATATATATATATAATATATATATATATATATATATATATATATATATATATATATATATATATATATATATATATATATATATATATATATATATATATAAGGAGACAGAGGAAGGCGAACGGCCAGTAGGACACATCAGCGTGAAGGTGGACTATTGGAAACGTTGTAATTCATTTAAATTCTTTATTTCCTACGTTTCGTAATATCATTATCACATCTTCAGGGAATCTGTTAAACAATAAATAAAATGACTTTAAAATTACTTAAAAATTACTTTAAAAATTAATCTAAAATTCAACATTTATAAATTACAACAAAATTAAAAAAAACATACAGAAAAGAAAAAAAAAATAAAAAGACCAAAAGACCGCTAACCAACCTTATGCGAGAAGGCAAGAGACTGAAAGACAAAACATAAATAAAAGTTAGCTCAGGTACAAGTTGTGTGGAGGAGGGTCTGGTATTCAACTGGGGAACCAGTTGTTTAATACATAATGACTCTAGGATAGGCAGTTCATATGCATTGTTTGCTTGGCCTATGATTCGGAAATGGCTTCTTTTTATATATATTTTACAATTTTTTTAATGGTTTCTTATATTAGAATGTTCGGGATTGGAGAGCGTACAGCCAGTACGGAAACTTAATCCCCGATGAGAGTCGATTCTGACCCGCAGTAACCTTTTATATATATTATATATATATATATATATAGGTATATATATATATATATATATATCTATATATATATATATAAATATAAAGGTTTTTTTCCCGAAAGAAAAAGAAAAGCGAGATAGCCCAAGCACTTTCGGTCTAGTGCGACCCTTTACTCAGGCACAACTGATGGTACAGAGGAAAAACATAGTCAAAGTAGGCTTAATATCCAAACTGACATTACAAGATTAGCAATAAGGTCGATTTCACTCTACCGAAACGAGGAAACGTCTGAGGGCAGGATAAGCGAATTTTTAGGCAGCCACACCATGGAGGATCACACACGTGTTCAACAGATGATTCACCCAGAAAATAATACATTTTGAAAAAACAAGGAGGCATATACAACTTATTACCATGAAATTTACAAAAATGTTCCCCCCAAAAAAATTATTAATGAAAAGACGAAAAAAAGGATATAAATATATCGAGCAAGACAGAGAGAGAGAGAGAGAGGAGAGAGAGAGAGAGAGAGAGAGAGAGAGAGAGAGAGAGATAATAACTATATACATGTGGGACTAATCAATTAGTAATTCATTTATTTTAAGGTCCTTCATAAACATTTTACAAATATACGGGTCCAAATGGTATAATCCCAGACTAAGATATAAGTTGTTTTCATTAGTGATTTGTATAATTGCTGATTCCAGTAAATTTCTTGAAACATAATCATTAGATCTAGCAATTACAGAGGTATTGCCCAATTAATACAATGAGATTTTTCACTCAGATGGATAAACAGTGCATTTGAAGTCTGGGCTGTTCTAACTGAATACATATGCTCCTCAATACGTACACATAAATTTTTACTTGACTGTCCAACGTAAAAACATGGGCAATCCTTACAAGGAATTTTGTAAATGATGTTGTTATTTGTTACGGGACTATTCTTAATTAGCATATTTTTAATGGTATTGTTATAAGAGAATACCACATTAACATTAAACGATTTAAATATTGATTTTATGGTTTCAAATCCACCAAAAAAAAGGTAAGCTAAGTACATTTTTAGGCATTTCTTTTTCATTACTAGCAACACTATAAAACTTTTTGTGAGCTTTTTGATAACATAAATCAATTAAATGAGGTGGGTAGCAGAGATCGTTTCCTATTGTTTTTATGTATTGTATTCTATTTCTTGGTCAAGATATTGTGGACTCGTGATACGCAAAGCACATAGGAACATAGAAGAAAAAATTGAAATTTTAATATTAAGATGGTGGCCAAAATAAAAATGTACATATGTTAAATTATTTGTGGGTTTTCTATAAATACTGACTTTACATTGGAAAGATTCTCTATGTATTAATACATCTAGGAAAGGGATGACATTGTTATTTTCAATTTCAACAGTGAATTTTATGGATGGCACTAAATTATCGATGTAAATGATTTATTGTCTAAATTGAATAATTTAGTGCCATCAATAAAATTCACTGCTAATTTTGTAATGTCAGTTTGGATATTAAGCCTACTTTGACTATGTTTTTCTCTGTACCATCAGTGGTGCCTGAGTAAAGGGTCGCACTAGGCCGAAAGGGCTTGGCTATCTCGCTTTTCATTTTTCTTCTTGGCAAAAACCCTTATTTATACATTGCATCACGTTTTATATACTTCGTGAAGAAGTTATTCATTATACATATATATATATATATATATATATATATATATATATAATATGCGTATATATAATATATATATATATATATATATATATATATATATATATATATATATATATATATATATATATATATATTCATGCATACAATACATGAATACATAAATACAACATATATA